>NC_058405.1:59844605-59955006 GCF_002201575.2 Neomonachus schauinslandi | reverse complement strand
GGGGGGGGAGTGGACTTGAAGATAGAATAATCAAATCAGATATATCCTAACACTCCCTCTCCATGCACAAAAGGTTCTGATAACAGACCAGCACTGCAGAATGTTTGGGCAAACGAAACTCTTTTCCTCTTCAACAAACCCAGGACTGGAAAGCCTATAAATGTGCTATTTCAGCTGTTTTAAGCAGCTTATCATGATTTTCTGAGAGTCTGGCCTCAAGACTCTGGATCCCTTCTTAATAACATTTAATGCTACCATTATGTAATTGAATCCATTTTGTCAGTGTAGTGGGAATATCATTAAACTGTAATTCATTTCACTGTCTTCTAGCTTTCAGACCCTCAAATCCCAGAGTCCAGAACACCAGGAACTTGAAGCAGGGAGCGATCCTAATCCTTTCTCCTCCCACCATCCTCCTGGGCCAGGCTGAGTGTTTCCACACTGCAGTGTAATCCATTTCATTATCGACAACACTCTGGGATGCTTTGGGTTCTCAGAGCCATGTGCATGGCTCCTCCTCATCTCTTAGTGCCTTAAACTCCCTGATACTGAGTGACATCCCCAATTTGTGGAGTCTCAGTCTGGGCCCAGAGCATTTTTGGAAATGCAATCATATCAGGAGATGGTACTTTTTACATTGGTTGCCCCCTCGACATTAAGTACCTGGCACCTTGCCACCTAACGTGCAAGTAGCCACATGATTATTGAAACCACATGTTCATTAGCAAGGTTGGCACCAACTCAGCCTCCACTGTCCGAAGTTAATGTTATATTCCATTATAGTCCAGACAAGGGGACAGTGTAGGATACGTTTCGGGCATGAGAACAAACAGTCTTCTTTGACGAAATCTGAGTCTTCAACTGTTAGAAATATGATCCGGTTTCTATCTTGACATATGTCTGCACTGATGTTTCAGAGAGGGACATGTTTTGAAAGAAAATACCATTCTTTCACTGTTATCTTTGCAAAATTGTATTGATTCTTTCCACCACTTGCAGGGACAACCAGAGTCTGCCGGCTTCTTGCTGTGTTAATCACTTCATCCCTGGAGATTCATGCAAGAGTGTTTCACTTAATATAAAGGAGTGACTCAGAATCATTGCTTTCAATTAAGAAAGCCTGAGAGAGTTCTGAGAACAGTGTTCTCTTCTTTTGGAAGTAGATGGGAGGAGGGGTACTTGGACAGGGAAGGAGGGAACGAAAGAAGAGAAGAGAAAAAAATATAAGCAGAAAAATGACTTGTGCACTCAAAATGAAATCATCAATTCCATGCACTATTTTCATCAAATTTAATTCAGATTGCCCAAGTTCTCAGCCTTTCAGACATGATTTATGTACAATGCATATTTGCTTTTTTGTTCCATCCTGATACAAAGACATGCTGGGGTTTTTAACCTTTTTATTAATATTTATTCTCATGCATGCATCTCACACATAGGTCAGAGGGCTTTGATTTTCCTGTATCCCTTTACAGGAGAAGCAAACCCCTTTTAGCGTATGTGCTCAATAAAGCTGCCAAAACATTTGTTTAACCCTGCTAGTTGCACTTTTTTTTTTTTACAAAAAGGTTTTCTACAGCAAACATATATTCAAGCCCCTTCTTATTTATGCACAACAATCATAAAGCAGAATTTTACAAATTTAGAAACCTACATTGTGAGAAATGGATTAAAGTATCTTTATGTTTGCTTCTGGAAATAATGGCATTGAAGGCCAGGATTTTTCCCCCGCCCCGCAGATGATCCATGAGGTCTTATAGTACTCCCATGTATGGCTAGGTCTATTATAATAAAATATTTTCCAGGAATCTGAGGGTGATCTAACCTCACCAGTTTCTCCCCAAAGCAGCTGTATTCCAACCAAAACTAAACAGTACTCTAGATCAGTGTAGACGTATCAGTCAATAAACTACATCGGTGAGCAGACTATCCTACTAGTTTTCCTGACAAGTAATTACATGGGCTTCCTGAGAAGATGGATCAGAGCTGGTGCTATGATGTCCCAAGGCAATGCAAGTATTTAGGTCCCAATAAAGCAAGAACACTAAATTATGAGAAACAAAAAATTTTGAAAGAATTTGGTATTCAATTTTTTACAAAAACTCTTAAAATAATCAAATGTAAAATCAGATAAAAGTCAGAATATCTCCTACTATCTTCTACTTATTTACAGAGTACTGCTATTTTTCTTTCGACTTGTGTTAGAGGGGCACAATCATTTTTTTTTTTTTTTTTTTTTTTTTTTTTTTTTTTAAAGATTTTATTTATTTATTTGAGAGAGAGAGAGAGTGAGAGAGAGAGCACAAGAGGGGGTAGGGTTAGAGGGAGAAGCAGGCTCCCCGCCGAGCAGGGAGCCCGATGCGGGACTCGATCCCGGGACTCCGGGATCATGACCTGAGCCGAAGGCAGTCGCTCAACCAACTGAGCCACCCAGGCACCCGGGGCACAATCTTTATAGAGCTAGAGGCCTTTAAAGGTTTTCCTGCAGCTCTGGTCTGCTTATTGTCCTGACACTGAGAGGGAAGACCCTAACAATTTAGTGAGTGTCTTCCCTCTTCCTGGACTCAGGCACCATCTCCGTTTTGGGTCTCTCCAGAACTCCCAGCACTAACAGATCAAGTGAAAATTTCAGTGATTCACTTCTATTTTCTACTTCACACAAATTGAATTTAAAACAATCTTCTTCTTTCTGTGTAAGCAAAGGGTTAACACTGACAAACAATGGCCTAAATGTGTTCATTTATTCATGTGTTTGCATGTCTAGTTGGAAGCACTCTGCACATGCTCATTTCCATATGACCTTTTACAAGTAGCTGAGAAAGACGTCTATTGTTTCCTTGCATTTGGTGGGTTTAAAATCATAGTCCCCACAACTGAAAAGACACGTCAGAGAAGGAATGCCTAAAGCAAAGATAAAGCATTCTCCTCCAAGACAAGTCATGGATCAAGTCGGTCACAAGAGAGTGGTTAGAAATTGTTCCCATCTCTGTGGGTTACGTAGTAGTTTGACTAGTTCTAAAATATACCCTGTGTGCTCTCTTAAACCCTCATCCAGGTCCTTACACACACTTTCTATACCGTGTAATTTTTCCTTGCAAGCAAAAATGAGGCTATGTGTCATTCATATGGGCTTACCTGGCTCAGCTAGCACGAAAGCATATTTGATGTCTTACATATATGTAATGTATTGTATTTATATATACATGTATTAGAGAGAGAGAGCTATGATCTATATATAATCCAAGCTGATAGGAGGTAGGCTCTGATAAGTAGGCACATTTTGACTTTCACATAAACTATTGTGGCAGCTCATTTCCAAAGGATGGCCCCAAATAGTTTCCCACAAGCCTACTCTTCCTTCTATGTACATGCTGCTCTTCTCATCAAGACATGGAGTCTATTTCCCTCCCCTTGAATCTTGGCTGGACCCAAGACTGCTTTGAGCAATAGAAAATAAAGAATACTCTGGGACTTCTGAGCCCAGACATTAAGAAGGACCTGGCAGCTTCTGCTTCCTTCCAGAAGCCTTGAGTTGCCATGCCAGAAGTCCAGGACATGCTGCTGGAGAGAGTGGTCATGGGGACAGGCTCTGAAAGCTGAGACACCTTGTGGGGAGGGAAGCTACATGGAGAAGTTCCAAGGCCTGAGACACCCAGGCCAGCCCAGCGGCAGCCCCCAATGCATGAGAAATTACATGAGAAACACCAGGCAAGAGCAGAAGAGAGGAGCCACGAGATACAATAAAATAGTTGTTTCAAGCCACGAAGTTCGGGGGTGGTTTCTTACGCAGTAATCAATAAATGAGACCATGTTCATTCAAGGGGCAGTTTTGTCTATTTGGGCAAAATGACAGCTTCAAATTTTAAATAGAACACAACTTAAAAGATAAGCATTTGTTGTTTGTCTTTTGATTTGGGCTTTTTTGGTGGGGGAGATGAGTGGAAAATGAACATCAAATAGTTCTCATATGATAATATTTGAATGAGCTAAGTAGAAACATCTAAATTAAATTACTTTTAAAATACAAATGATTTGTCAAATAAGAGGGAAAGTATTTGGCATGGTGTGTTTAGGACTTCAGTAATTCCAAAACGAGTTTTGAAGAAGTTGTCATGTGCTTGGTTAACACCTTCTAAACCTAAAGTCTGACCAGTGTTCTAAGAAAAGAGACATTCCCTGATTTTTCTAAAATTATTTATTAATAACGTTCAAATGTATTCATACCAAACATAGAAGAAGTATAATAACCTCTCATGCATCCGATACTCAGTTTCTACAACTATCAACTTACCACCATTTTTGTTTCACCTGTACGCCAAGTGGCTCCCCCCACTCCCCTGATTATTTGAAGCACATCCAAGACAATGTATCATTTCATCCATAAATATTTCTAAATATTCTTAAATAAAAGAAAAAAGATTCTTTTTTAAAACAAAACTGCAGTACCATTATCATACCTTAAAAATGTTTAACAGCAATTTCTTAATAGTATCAAATATCCTATTAGTTTTTCAAGGAGTTTTGTTTTTTTCTAAGTGAGACTCAGACAAGGTCCCTACATTGTTTTTGGTTGACATATTTCTTCAAGCTCTGTCTCTTCTCTCCTTTTCTCCCTTGCTATTTGTTGTTATTGCTTGTTGTTGAGAATATTGGATTGCCTCTCTTACAGTTTTCCTCAATTCAGGTTTTGCTGACTGTATCCCCATGGCCTCACTGAATACATTCTGCTGTTCCTTGTGATCCTGTAAGTCGTAATTATTTGCCTTTTACCCCTCTGTTTTTAGAAGCTCATTTTATGTCAGAATCTTTTGTCCATAACTTTCAAATATTTGTCTTGCTTTTCTTATGGTAGATCTTCTGCCATAAAAAATTTGTTTATATTTATGTTGTTTGTGTATCAATCTTTTCTACTGTTGCTTCTGAGGTTAGAGTCACAGAAAAAGTTTTGTCCACTGTATTTTCCTCTGGTACTTGTAGGGTGTTGTTTTTTACATTTAAATCTCCAATACACTTAAAGTTTATTTTGATGTGCGGTGTGAAGAACGGACCCAATTTTATCTTTTTGCATAAGGCCATCCCACTTTCACAGCAACACTTTTTAAAAGTCCATCTCTTTCTCCACTGATTTGCATATGTAACTGAATCTATTTCTGGATGTTCTATTCCAATGCGTGAGTTTGACGGTTTTTTGATGTACACAAACCACTCTCTTTGTAATGTGTTTTATTATCAGCTTGTGCTAGCTCCATTCTCTATTTTGTTCTTTTCTTGGCTATTCTTATTTGTTACTCCAAATGGACTTTTATTCAACTTGTCTAATTTATTACAAAAAATTTAAAAACCTGATGACATTAAATGTATAAACTAATTTAAAGAGAGTTGACAACTTTATAATGTTGAATCATCCTATCCAAGAACATAGTATGCCTTTCCATTTGTTCAAGTTTACTTTTGTATTTTGAGGGAAATGCTTAAAAATTCTCTTTATATAGTTTTTTTAATATATCTTGTTAAATATACACCTAGTTATTTTCTTTTACTTCTTTTCATTTTTTTATTTCATTCCATTCCATTTTATCTTATTTTTATTTTACCTTATTATTTTCTCTTATTATTTTACTTTATTGGCTATTATAAGTGGAGTCTTCTTTTCATATATATATATAGTTGGAAAGGAACTGGAAAGTAATCCAACATATAATTTTTATGCATAAAAACTGTTTCTTTTTGTATGCTGATTTTATAATCTATCATTCTATGAAATTATTTTATTATTTATAGTAGTTTTTCAATTGATACTTTTTTCCCTAGACATTCAGTCCAATATAATCTATAAGGATATTCTTGCCTTTTCAGTTCCTTACTGCTAATTGCCTTCTTTTGTCTAATTCCATTGGCTGACACCCATAACACAATGTAAAATGGTGGTGAAGGTAGGGAGCATCATTGTCTTATTCCCAACTCTGACTTTTAGAAGGAAACACACTATATATCTCCTTCAAGTAAGAGGTTTTAACACTGAGGAAAAGTACCATGTTTTTAAAATATCCAAGATTCCTGTTTTGTTGAAGGTTTTGTAAAATGAAAGATCACTGAATTTTGTCACACCTGTTTTCTGCAGGTACAGAGATAATTATATTTTCCTTACTTCTCTGCATTTCCCAATATTAAATAAGCTTTGTGTTCTTGGAGTAAACCCTACATGGTAATGATGCATTATTTTTTAATATGCTGTTAATTCTGTTTTCAATTTTATTTGTAATTTTTCTATTCTTTGTAATTGAATGAGGTTTTCTTTGTTGTTTAGAACATAGTAAATTTTTGTAAATGTTTCACATGCATTTATAAACAAAGTGTATTCTCTATTAACTGGATTCAGAATTGAACATTTATCTATAAACTGTATCTTGATGATTAGGTCATTTAGATCTTCTATTTCCTTATTAATATTTTTATCCACTTGATCTATCTTTGATTGAGAGAAATGTTACAACCACCTAATATTGTCATATTTTCATCTATGTTTTCTTCTTGTTCTGTTTTATAAATTTCATTGCTATATTATTGCAAATACAAACATTAATGACTGTTGTATTTTCATTGTGGATTGTAGCCTTTAGTATCATAAAATGTTCTTTCTCTTTCAATGCTTTTATGTCTGAACTCTACCTTGTCAAACATCAAGAGAGCAAGCCCTACCTTTTATATCTTTGTTCACCTCCTGAATGTCTTTTTTTTAGGTATATTGCCTGTATACAACATACAGTATTAGATTTTGCTGTTAGACAACCTCAGTTTTTATTTATTTTAAAAAGTGAGTTAAGCCCATTTACATTTACTGATGTATTCAATGTATTTGGGTACAATTTTTATTGGTGTGTGTGTATGTACTGTATATTCAGTCTTTCAGTATGTGGTCTCTTGTTGCTCCTGCCTTTTTCTTTTATGTATCTTTCAATATTTCAGAAGCTTTATATTTTTGTTCTAATGATTACTTTAGTGATCCTTAGTTTTCTGTCAACTTTTTTTTTTTTTTGCTATTGTCTATTGGTTCCCTATTCTACACATGATTGAAATTAGCTAGTAAATACTTCTCTCATTCTATTTCTTTAGCATATAACTTGAAAACATTTCCTTTTATTCCCAATTTTACCTGTAAGTTCATTAAGTGAACTTATTTTACTTATATTAATAATTTCCTGGTTATCTCCCAAATTTTTTATAATTATACTTATCTACATTGTCAGACTATACAGCCATTATGTATTATAAAATGTCTCCCCTATAAATATTATATAATCTTAATTCATCAGATATTTATTTTTATTAAATGCTCTCAACTCACTCTTTCCAGTCATTTTACTTGCCTGAAGCTTTTTTTTAGTAGATTCTTCATAAAGTCTCAAAAATACAAATTCTAAGAGTTTTTCCCATAGTCATAACAGTCTGTCTATGACCTTTATAATTAAATGCCAGTGTGACAAGTTATAATATCTTTGGCTCATATTTCAATTACTGACTCTCTTAAATGGGTTACAATAAAGTTTTTGCTTGGATGACCAAAGGATTATTTCTTTAAAGTCCATTGTTTTAGTGAAATACATATTTGAGTTCATTTTCCCAGGTTTGCAGTATTGCCTTTTAATAAGTATTTTCAAGTCAGGAAATTTTTCCCTGATTCATACTTTTGAGTACTTGTTCTATTCCATTGCCCTGGTTCTTTCTCTGGGGACTCCTATTATGTATGTGTTGGATTTCCTTTGTCTGCTTTAATAGCTGTCACCTTCTCTTCAATCCTTTTAATCCCTTTGTTTGTTTTTATAATTTTTTCTTCTTTTCTTCATCTATCTTAAGATGGTTATTTGCTCTTGAGTTTCTTCTAGTTTAGATTTCATTGCTGAACTTGATTTTTTAATTTTATTACCAACTCTTCCTAAGTTATGTCATCAATATTTCCAAATCTTATTTTTTCCAATAACCTCATCTCTGACTTTTTCTAATTTATATTTCTCTTGTTTTGTTGTATCTATTAATGACTTCTCCATTTTTTTTCGGCTCATTTTGAAATATTTGGTTCAGTTTTTATCAGTCTTGTAGGCCAGTCTTTCTGGAGTGACTTCATTGTCTTTAGATATATTACTCTACTTCATTTCTTTTTTTTTTCTTATAATAACTTTATACAGGATGTAACTGTAATCCTTTTCTGTTCCTCATGTTAAAGTGAAATGAGTGTGCTTATACTTTTACAGCAGTAATGGGGGCTTAAATTTACATTCTACCACAGCCTCTTCTTTTTTTTTTCTCCCCATGAATGATCCCAAATTATGGCCTATGAGATTTGCGTCTTCTGCTCCTCCACCTCGCTCTTGGTGGGACCTTCTATTTCTGTGCCCCTATAGTCCCCATCCTGCTCAATTTGAGTCCTGCTCCCAGCATCTCAGTGCAGGGCTCTGTTCTGAAAGTGAACTTCACTTGGTTAGTTTCAAGAGTTCATAGAGCCAGAGAGCTACAGCATCATCTGATCTTATCATGGCCTCCTGCGAAGCCTCCTCCCAGAATCAGTTGTTCTCAGAATAGAACACTGAGCTTCTGTGAGTAGCAGTGGTGATTTGGAGGTTCTCTATTACCCAGGTCCAACTTGAGTCTCAATGCCTTCCCTCTGCTTCTTGCATAATTTTGGTGATACCACCCAACTCTTTGCTGTCAGGGTTTTGTCCCCACATGCACATGTATTAGGGCACATGTTTTGCTGTTTTGTTGTAGGTTTGTTTCATCCTTGCAGTCTTGATTTTGCTACTTTACCTGTGCTTACTGGAGAATTCAGGGATAGCCATAAAGTATATTGCCACTGCTTCCATCTCCCCAGAATTCTTATTTCTCTAATTTCTTATGTAACAGATCTTGAAAACAAAGTCACTTTTCTTCTATACAGATTATATCTCAACTCTATATCTATGAGACAGCTAAGGAATAATAAAAGCTTAGAAGGTAAGAAAAATTTAAATAAAACATGCTCTGCACCAGTACCTAAGAGGACTGTGAGTTAAATTTTTCTAGGTATTTTTGAATATTCTAGGTACACAGACATATGTTCTGTGGGGGCTTAATGAATGCTAATGATATTAAATTCTTTACTTCTCTATTTGGCCATTCTTTTTAATTGCTTTAGATTTTCTCCAACTCACACTCTAGCCATTTTGTCATAGGACAGCAACTTTTTCTAGTATACAATGTGAGATAACCTATCCGGTCATTGGTAATAGTTTCCCATAAATATATGGCTTAGATTTGTTGTAGGATTAAATGAGTTAAGGTATATAATGTACTTAGAACATTAACAGAAGTTATACGTGGAACATGGTAAATAATACATAAATTTTAGTTATGATTATTATGATAATTATTATTTGTATTGTTTTTATCAAGAGAACAACATGTTCCAGCCCTTCCCCACTTGGCCTTCTATTATAGTGTTGGAAAAGGGAGTGGATGATGTGTTACATAGAATATTACTTTTGTGTAATACTTAAAAATATTGTGTTCAAAACCAATTCTATTATTGATCAAAAAATTTAGAAAACTCCAGATTAGTTCACTGTAGTTCCTGACAGTGAATCCAAAGTACTTCTCTGTCACTGTGTTTAACCCCTCTCCCATTCTTCTCCTTCCCACCGTACTGTCCCAAGAATTATCAACACTTGGAGTTCACTCTCAAAGATACCATACTCAAGCATGGTATTCACCTCAGATGCAAACTTAAGCATAATTATTTTTGCCCCAAAGGAAAGAATGGATAGAAGGAACACAGAAGAAGATTTTGGGATTATGTTGTTTTTTTTTTAAAAAAAAAAACAGAATTTTCTTCTACCGATGTCTGTAATTTACTTCAAACATTCCATATAATCAGTGTAATATAATGTTTGACCAGCTAAAGCTTTAATTCTAAAGATGGTTAGCTATTATGATATCCAGAATGCAGAGTTCATGGTAGTCACCTACATTACATCAGAAAAGATCATGCTCCAGAGTATCTATTATAAGTCCTTCAGTTACCAGCATCTCAGTGAACAAGCTACTTTACTAATTAGCATCCATAATGTCAAAAATGGGTTCTATTGGTTAAACTAGTGACTATTGATTATAATGAATATCAGAAACAGGCTCTCATTTGCGACATTAGAAGTACCAAGGTATGTGAATTGGCCACAACAGTTCAAAGACACTTGCATGAATGGAGTTTGAAAATCCAACGAATCCTGCAAACTGGATGATAGGAATTATGCCTAGTTCCAGTCATCGGTTTAAGAGGATTTCTGATTTCATGGTACCTATTGGAGGGCACAAAATCCTGACCCTGGAATATCATGCCTGCTTAGAGTAAATCTTTCATACAAGATGTGGTCAGAGTGCCAAAAGAAGAGTTTAGACTTCATCAAACTTAAAGAACAGGTTATAAGAACTCTTTTGTGCCTGCTTGCTTGCTAATGAAAGACAGTGCAATAAATGTAGGGAGGAAAAATCTCTTGTGAGACTTATTTTTATTATAGCCATGTAGGAAGTTTGTGGGGCAGTAGCTAATCCTAGCGACCTCAAATTTCTCTGGTAGCTATTACTACCTACCAAAAAGACAAACAAGACAAAACACCAAGTGTTGTAAATTAATCGAAGTACTACTTTCAGAACTGGTGAGTTGCCTGTCATTCAAGGAATTCAAGAAGATAATCTTGACAAAATTTTGACTACTAGAAGGATATCAGAGAATTGTCAAAATTTAAAAAAAAAAAGGACTTCTTTAGATAATTTTAGGTTTACAGAATAACTGAAACATAGTATAGAGAATTCCCATATACCCCACATCCAATATCCCCACATTATTAACATCTTACATTAGTATAATACATTTATTACAATTAATGAACCAACAATGATACATTATTAGTAATCAATTATTGATACATTACTGATTTATTACCAATAACTAAAGTACATAGTCCATACTATGGAAGGAAGTCACTGTGCAGATCATACCTAAGGAATGGGAGCTATGCTGTCCCTCCTTGAGATGGAGGGAATATCTACATAAATTATTTGGAATTCTTCTCCATAGGGTCAAAGTGTCTTTTCACTTGAGCTTTTATGATACTGTGAATTAGCTTTAGGAATCCCATCACCTCCACAGATGTTCTTCCTAGTTTTAAATGATTTGAAATATTTTCTAAGTCTTCTAGGTAATTATCAGCAAACATATAGATTTAATACTTCACCAATTACCTTGATTGTCAGACAAAATATTAAAAAGTCAAAGAAATGGCTAATAGTTTAACATAACATAAACACCATCCTTTCTATTACTGATTTCCTGGGTGTGAGAACAGCATCATTACTAAAAGATATACACGGAGTACTCCCCAAAAAGCAATCATATTCTGAGGAACACAATTCTATAACACTCTTGCTTGTTTACTGCAAGGCAATATAAGCCATTCAAAGACATAAAAATAGAAATCAGCAAGTGGTATTTTCTTCTGTTTTTGTTTTAGGAACAAGAACTCAACTATGATAATTCCATAAATTTCCAGCACTTAAGAAAACATACTAAACTACTAATTTGGAGGCAGAAACCCAGTATTTAACCACAGAGACACAAGCTTGTACAATAACTTGATGTTCTATAAATATCTCTCCTTTCTTGCTCCAGGACTGTCAGATGAGGGCCCTCCGTGAGAGCAGTATGGAGGAGATCAAAGACCAAGAGTCCAATCATGAATTCCCAAGGGAGGAGACAAGATCCTGGAAGGTTTGGAGTTTACAGCTGTCTGTTACATGCCACAAAGACACCAAAAGCAGGAGGAGAAAGTCTGAATAAGCAGAAGAATATTATTTTTGGAGAAACGATTATTTTAGACCTGAACTTAAATATTCTCATTGCCCTCTAAAAGAGGCTTAAGTTAAAATAATTCTTTATGGTCTCAAAAGGATATTCATACATAGACCATTCACCGTCAGGCATGGGTGGCTGGATAAAGTTAGGATAAAAAAGATAGTTATTGTGCTTTCCTTCACCTGTTTTAAAGTACTTCTTGTCCTTTCCTCTAACATGAGAATAGAAAGAACTTTTTTTAAAGATTGACTATTTTAGCCAAAAATAGAAAAATTATGGTATATTTAGCAATATGTGTGTATATGCATATGTATTGACAATAAGTGGGTCTTTATTGCCTACTTCAAGATAAGTTCAGGTATGGCAGCGATGGTATTATAATGATAACATCTCCATTTATCAGCAGTTTACAATTTAAAAAATACGTTGTCATTTATTATATGTATTTTCAACTTTACAGATCATAAAAAGATGTTACTATTATTCCCATTTTACAAATAAGGGGACAGGCTTGATGAGGTTAAGTGATTGCTCAAGGTTTCAGAATTGGAACCCCAGCTCAACAGGAACCCAGTTCTTGAATTTCTGATCCTGGAATTTTTTTACTGCACCATCCTGCTTTTCCTTGTATGTGTATAAACTGAGATTGTCACAGTCAAAAAGTTTGGTTGTCCTTCTGTTGAGGTCCTGAACCTGGTTCATTAAAAGATGAGTGGATACATGTATGCATGTGTATCTATGTACATACATACACACACCCCTCTCTTTAACATATTATGACATCCCTTCCCCAAAAACCACTAAGAATCATTCCATCTTCTCTATATCAGCCAAAACTTTGACAATCTTTACTTTAAGTGGCTCATATTAGGAAACTGGAAGTTTTTATTTATTTTCAAATGTAAATAATATAATACTGAAAATGCTTTTTTAAAGACATACTGTGCCCCAGCCCCCATATACTGCTGTGACTTTGCAGGGACTGCTAAACTTCCCCTTCATGGCTTCTACTAATGAACCTAAGTCTCCTCCTGACTAAGGAAAACTAAAATTGAAAATAGAGACCATTTATCTGAATATGGACCTGGCACTTGTGTTTGGTTTGACACATTAAAAGTGGTGCCAAGAAATACCAAAATACAGCAAACATTCTTTATTAAGTCATGTCAGAAAAGTCTCAATCCACAAACTTGTTTTCCAAAATATCTAAAAATCAGGAATGTTTGTAACATGCAAAATGATGGTGGGAATTAAAGTAATTTTCCAGATAATTTAAATTGAAAAGCTTCCTTCCCCTCATTTTGTTATGGCATTTTGGCCCAAATTAGCCAGGTGGTTGACTCCATTCTTCACCTAACTTTGGAAACCTAAAAGCCCCTATGTTTGTAAGTGATGATGCATGTCAACACTAAGCTCTGAACCACATTTCTGACTAAATCAGCACAAATTTCCCTGGCATAAATGCTCAGCAGAGTTCCCCCCCTGAAAAGAACAATCTGTCAGTCTCGCCAGCTTTCTTACCAAGTCATCAGAGAAATTCTCGGTGAAAAATACCTTATTAGGTCATTTTGTCCATAAACTTACACGCATAAGAACACTTCCTGTGGCTTACTCCCCCCATATGTTTCCTGAGCTTGTATGACTCCAACTATAGAGATTCTACCTGTCCTCAGGGATTCTTTCACAATTTAATATTCCTTACTGTCTGTATTTGCTGAGTGCTATTGACATTTTTCTTCATTCCTCATCATGACTCTGCCCTACTCTCCTGACACCTTTACTATGATTTATATTTCTTCATTGTTCTCAGCTAGATAGTAACAGCAGCTAATCATTAATGAGCATCTACTATGGAGTTAACATTTTCAAAGTACTTTAAATATATTAATGCCTTTAATCCTTACAACAACTGTCTTGGGTGGCTGGGTACAATTATGATTCCCATTTTACAAGTAGAGAAGTTGAGACACAGGGGGATTAAGGCTGCATGATTAGTAAAAGGCAGATTCAGGACTTGGAGCTCTGCCGCCCAGCTCCAGAGACCATGCTGTAACCAACCACGCCTCTGTGCTGCATCAATAGACTCCATTGTCTGTTTGGCTCATCTGGATACCACACATGAAATTTTTCCTTATAAATGGATGCCTCTACCATCTTCTGTGGCAGAGAGTAGAAAAATCATCCTTCAGTTCATTCTACTAATGATTAAAAGGCTGGTCTTGTCAACTGAATCCTCTTTATCCATGCCATAAGTGTAAAATCTGGTCTTCTGAGACTAATTTTCAGAAAGACTTCCTTAAAAGAATAATAATAACAAACAAACCATACTTCTTCTTTATCCCAAATCCTCAAGAAAATTTGATAGGCCATGTGGCCACTGGAATTATTTCCCCAAAGTCTGTCAAGGCTTAAAGGAACTTTTATTTTTCCCATTAAGACTATTTCTAAGCGTTTACTCTAAACTATGGTTCTCTCTGTCTCTTAAGCCAAGTGTTCCATATTAATAATAATAATAATAATCAACTCAAACTTAAAATGTTCCAGGCACTCTTCCAACTGATTTACAGGAATTATAAACTCTACAACCCTATGAGATAGGCATGATGATGATCATGATTATTATTGTTATTATATGCATGTTATATATATATGAAAGTGAGGCACAAAGGGTTAAACAACCAGCTAAAGGGCACACAGATAGGTAGACCACTATCTTCTGCTAATATTTTGGGCTCTACCAGCATACTTCTCACTAACAACTTTCTGTGACAGAGAGGATAGTACTCGCCAAATATTCCATATGATCATCTATACTTCCCAGGTGCCTACAGTTAGGCAGGTCTATGTGACTAGTTATAATCAATAAAGTATAAGAGAAAACAATGTGTAAAACTAAGGGTCATTGTGCATATGCATCCATGTGTTGAGATGGTGGCATCATATGATGAAGGGAACTCAGATCATCCACCTGGAGAAGAAATGCTCTCAAGGATTGCCTGAACTGCATTGGACTTTATGTAACAAAAAATGAGCTGTTCTTCTATTATATCATGGAATTCAGACATCTACCTTATTAGTGCAATATAACATAGTAATATAACGTCACTCTAGTGCATTGATCTTCTTCCTATTTCTCTGAGGCTATAATCTTATATCTGGATTTTTAGTTATCAGAATCTGATTTTATTGGGAAGGAAGAGATTCAAAGAATTTCTAATTCTACCAGCAATCAATAGAACCACTGAGTTAATGAAAATGGAAGAAATATTTTTAAATGGTGGTCTTACATATGGATAGTAAGACTATGAATACCTAATCCCTAACTCCTGTTAATAGTATTTTAACCAATTCATAAAAGCCTCCAATATATTAACTTCTCATGTTCAAAACTCAAATATCCTGATTCAACAAATCATGTTGTAAGTACTGACCATAGGCATTGAGTTCAAAGAAGAAAGAACAATCAAGAAGAGGAAAGCATGGGTTAGAGTTCTGCTTAGGTAAATTATAGAGTATAAAAAGTTCTGCAGAGCCAAAAGGAGAGGTTTTTCCATGCAAGGATAGGTACCTTGGAACATCTCCAATAGGCAGTAAAAACTACTGAAGATTTCTGAGCAGAAGGGCATAAGAGCTGAGCTTCGAAAAGACCTAACCTGAAAGTTAAGCAAAAAATAAATTCCTCAGAGAGACGGGAGGCTAAGAGCCCAGTGGAGACGCTATTGCTGGCCTGAGATCAGGTAGAGGCAGCAGTCAGAGAAAGGAGAGCTTGCAGAGATACAGAAAATCACCAGATTTTTTATGCATTCAGATGTGGCCAAGAGTGAAAGGGAAGGAGCAGAGATCTCTTTGAGATTTAGAACCTGGGAGACAGATGGGATGTTGGTTCCATGAATACACAAAGGAACACAAGAAAAGAAGCAAGTCGGGAGAGAAAAAAGCTATATATTCAGCTTTATCATCCTATCAAGTCATTCGATGTACATTTAAACATTCTACATTTCCCCAAAATGTTAGAAAGCTTCCTGTAGAGATGTCTGTACTGTGTCCTCAGAAAAGTTATTGTATGTTCTTTCTCTCTCTTCCTGGAATTTGCTCTCTTCTGCTCGAATAAGCTTTCTCATCAGGCAAGGCCTAACTCCAGTGGCAATTCCTTCTTAGAGCCCAAATTTACCACCTCACATCTGTTCCATCCAAGCCATTTACTAACAGTATCCTTCCTACTGGCACTTAGCCATACATGCACCACACATCGGGATTACAAGTCTCTAAAAGACAGAAAAATGTATGCTTCTTTTTATGCCTTAACTTCATCATAATTGTGTCATGATTATGTGCATAAAGAGAGAGATAAGCTGCTGCTATGATGGGGGGAGGGAGTCATTATTTACATGTTTGAACCACAGCATCCTTATGCCCAATAAAATACACACCCAATATTTGACAAATATTAAAATTTAAGCACTGTTAAAATATCTCTACCATGTGTAATTTGTTACAACTATTGAAAAATACATTATAAAGTAATAGAAAAGATTGATGCAAAACAGGTGGTCTCTCCCTTGTTGACCAAAATAACACCATTAACCCTACTCATGTATTTTTAACAGTTGAGGATGAGGAATAGCCATCAAAGAATAGGTTTAAGAGATGCTAATAATGACACAGAGAGAACTTTTCTTAAATTCTCAGCATTACCAACAAGAAAGTTTCTGCTTCCCATACCCAGATCCTCAGTCCTTTTTTCTGAACTCTCAAAAATGCTTGCATTACCCAAGAGATCAGATGAAGCATATCTCACACAATTTGAAACTTTGGGTAGATATATTTATCTTCTTTCTCCTTGGCTATAAAAATGAAACGTAAAAGTGAAATAAGCAATCTGAATGACTATGAAAAGCAAAGTTGCTCCAGGAGCCAATACCAGCTTTCTTCTGAGAAAGGATTCAGACTCACCACTTCTTCCCCAAATCAGGCTCAGAGCCCATTTCTAAATTCACTCAGAAGAGCCAAAGGGTTAAGAGATGATCCAGAAAACATAACACAGCATTTCAAATCACTCTATTTCCAACTGAAGCACAGTGTTTATTGTTCAGACTTTTTTTTCCCTTCTTGCTCTCCTTCCCTCAACTCAAAAGGCATTCTCTTTTTTTAATAAAAAGAAATAAATCCCTATCTTAATTTAATCACACAACTAGCATGAAAATGAACTCAATGAATAAAATTGTCAAAAGGGGTAAATGATAGGATTCCCTCTTAGCCAACTTTTCTGTCTAAAATTAGACTGCCTTTCAGGATTTACTGCCGTTATTAAGCGAACATCCTTTTGACGATAAAGCAGTGCTTCTTGGATGTAGAGTGCTATGGAACACAGGCTAAAGTGCTCAGTGATGTACGACTTTGATGGACTCCAGGGATCTTAATGTTTCAATGCTATCGTCTGTTCTTTGTTCACCAGACGAAGACACTGCCATGGAATATACAGTTCAAGACCAGCACTTGGAGAAGGATGAGTGTAAGGACGTAGAATACCTTGTTTTTGCCATGCTAACATGATAAATTACAGTGTATTAAGAAAGTGTTGACACATGTGGGAATAAGCTTTTGACAGGCTTGCCAGTAATTAAGGCACATTGTATGTAAAGTCACTACAAAACATTGCAGTCTCGTTCTTTGTTCAGGGTCTTCTGCCAAGGGGTGTTATTCATAAGCTTGATGGAAAATACTTGTATCTACAAAATCTCTGTGGTTCACTGGATGATGAGGGCAAGAAGGAATAGAGATTGGGTTTTATGAAAGCTTCCAATGTTCCTGCAGCTAGGTATAGTAATGATTATCCTACTGTTCCAAAGGGCTGCAGATTTTAAAGAAAAATCACCTAAAATGGACAGGGACATAACAGAATTTAGGAGATGTTTGGGAAAGATAGAAAAGTTCCTCCTCTCCATTCCTTCCCTGACCATTTATCCTTACTGCCCCCACCTTGAAAAGTTCAATGGAAAAACCAAGAACTGCATAATAGTGTTTCATGTCACATTCCTTAAGCCCACCTGGCTCTTCATTCTTGGGGGCTCCCCATTTGTGATAATAACCAAGTGGATCTAGAGCTTACAAGCCCAAAGCCCAGAGCCAAGCTTCAGGCTAGAGCCAGCAACCTTTGTCCAGGCCCCTCACACTTGGCTTCCAACCCTCTGCACAATCTCATTCCCCAGCCCAGTACAGACCTCAGCACCCAGCTCCCAGCCAGCAGCCATAAGGAATGGCATATCTTAGTTACCTCTCCTGCTATCCAACAAGATTTAGGACATTTATGATTTGTATGTAGTATGTATGTAGTCTGGAACTTTTAAACCTTATTTTCCTAATAAATTGTTTTATTGTGTGATAAGAAATAGAATTGACATCCAGGCCAGGTGTAATGGAAATTCTTGGAATTGTGCATCACTAGGAACCAAACTAAACCTCTCATTCCCTAAGAAGGGCTGAACTGAATAGTTCATGTAAACAATAGCCTCATACTGAGTAATTTTCACTAGAGAGCTATTATTCCAAATTGCATCTCAGTGAAGGACAGATACTCAAACTGGATACCTGGCACACACAGTGGTGATGTGCAGGCTCTGCCCCTACACTCAAAAGGCCAAAAAACCAGACTGGAGTTGGGGACAGGCTTTCACTTGCCTCAGTTTATCCTGCCATAGAGACCCTTGGCTTCTACTTCCGTGGCTGCTGAAATGAGCCAAAATGTCAGAACTCTCTACTACATACGCTGTGAGCCTCTGACCATGATTGGAACCTGGCTGCACATGAAAGTCACCTGGGTATTCTCTGCCTGGGAGATAATTTTTAAAGCCTCCCACATAATTTTAACGTGGAGTCAAGGCAGAGGGCCACCAGCCTAGGAGATTTGCTAGAGACCCATTAACAATGGTGACAACTCTGTAAAGAGACCTCTTCAATACAAGGCTGAAGATTTGTCATAGACTTTGCACACTGCATTCAAAAGATCTGTCACTCACCGTATTCACATCTACTTTCTTTCTTCAAGAAAAGATGATGCATTTATTTTGAATTACAAAATTATAAAGATAAAATTATAAAAATATTCCACGTTCAATATAGAAAATTTGGAAATAAAGTGTGAAGAAAAATATAAAACCTCAAATCCCACCAACCAGATATAAATGCCTTTAATATTTTGAGGTCTTTGTTTCCAATGCTTTGTTAAAATAAATAACAGCATGCATATGTATTTTGTTTTAAAAATACTGGGATAATACATGGTGAGACAGGAATAGCTTATTTATATCATTGGAATTATTTGTTCCTTGAAAGTTCAGAATAACTTACGCATAGAATTCCATGGTTCTAAAGCCTATTTTTGGATGTAAATCTCTGACAATACAGTTTTTTATTGATATTTGTCTATATAATATTTTGTTCTTTTAGAATCAATCTTGATAATTCATAATGGCCCACGAAAAGAGTACACTTATTTGGAAATTTGCATTTTATTGCGATAGAGTTTAATGTAGTATTTCTTTATATTCCTTGCTATGTTGTTCTCAAAAGGAGCAGGGAAGGTGGCAGTGGTGGGAATAGTGGAACATAATCTCCTGAGGGGCATTTTTAGAGCATGTACCCCAACATTTTGCAAATGTTCCTAGTGTGCCCTACCCCCACACCTCCTTTGCCCCTGACAGTGTTGAGAATCACTGAAGTGAAATGAAAACCTACTGAGAGGTGCACCCTACACGTGCAAATGGCATGAAGTCATAAAAAAAATGCTGAGAACCACCATGGGGCACTCTTACTCCAAACCTCCTTTTAGTGGATGCTCCTGAAACATCACCAGGACAGTGTTACTGCCATCTGGTTTGCCCAGCTTGCTCCAGCAATAAGGAGCATGACTTAAAGTAATATACTTTATTTATGTGGTTACTTGGGGCTAACACTACTTATATTCAGAGTCGAGTAGACCATCCAAACTCATAAATTCTACACATGTTCCTACTATAAACAATTGGGCTTCACAATTAGATCCAATTACTTTTCACTTCCAAGAACTCAATCACCTCTGTCATAAGATGTTCATTACAGCTGAATTTTTATTTTTGCTTTCTTGGCAATTTATAATCCCTCTTAACATTGGCTCTGAAGAAGACATGGAGAGCTTCCAGGCCTGTAAAAAGACTTAGGTGTCTTTCTGGACAGCTCAATGAAGATGTATGCTCAATACGCAGTGGTAATCAAAAAAAAAAAAAAAGTCAGAAATAGAATTTGAGAAAATATGGAATATATTATTATTCTATTTCATAAATCATCCATGACTTATCTTTATCACTTAGAGTCATCTTCTCCCAAAAGGGAAAAGAATTCCACAAAAGAGCAATAAAAAGGAAGCAAGGCAGAATGAGGATTTTCACATATAGAGGGATTAGAAAGCCTAGGACTTACTGACAATACTTAAGAGTAATTAGAGAAATGTGAAATAATGTGCAGAGATATAACAAAATGAATTAAAACAAATGAAGGAATGAATGACTACCATGCTATGCAAAAACCAATTCACTTTAATCAAAACCTACATAGGTACAATTAAAACAATAATTCAGAATTTTTAGCCCGATTTTTATTAACTGACTTGGATTATTATAGTATTTATTTAAAATTAATTAAAGGCAATCATTTTTGGTATAAAATCATATAAAACTCCAGTTCCTAAAAGACTAGCAAAAAAAATTGGTTTCTGACTTTTTCTGTACTAGAAAACTATCAACCTCTAATTTAAATGTTATCAGCTATACTTTAATAAATTACAAAAATAGATCAAATTAAGTAGTTTTAAATGAAACATGATCCCATATAAACAAAGGACCTCCATGAAAATGTCATTTTCCTGGAGGACTCAACCCAGTACATAAAATGAAATCTGAAAATCATACAACAAAAAAAGAAGCTTTGTTAAAACAACACTCTCTGGGAAACACTTAATAAAAATGATTAACTCCCTACTTAGAACAACTGAAGGATGAAAGCTTTGGCACATTTACGAGAGCAATGATGAGCAGCCTCACATAAATGAAGTATACGTACCACAGTGTATAATGTACCCTTCCCTATCTTTACATTCCACTTGGTCTATAAATGAGTTGAGAACAAAACTACATGTGTCATAGACACAATGATTAAAAAATTAAAACTAAGTCTTTAATAGAAATGCATCAGCAACAGACA
The DNA here is from genome assembly GCF_002201575.2 of Neomonachus schauinslandi. NCBI lineage: Eukaryota > Metazoa > Chordata > Mammalia > Carnivora > Phocidae > Neomonachus > Neomonachus schauinslandi. Next base: position 59,933,891 of record NC_058405.1, on the reverse strand, counting down.
ACCATCCCTACTTCAGTGCTTTAAAAGCAAACTGGAAATTTCTTGCGGCGGGGTGAATATTATGAAGTCCTGGGTTCACCACTTAGCTCTGTAGCACTCTAAAGAACCCGAGGACAAGGGAAAAGCCTGATTTTAGTGAATACTGATTCCAGAAGTGCCATCCATATCCCACAACCCTGTGTCTTCTAACATGCCAGCACTGTTCAGACAGAAGTTATTTTCCCTATTTCTGTACAATATTCTTTTAATGTCTAGATTGCATGTCTAGTGACTAACAGGTAGTCTAATAAATAAGGGCAGAAGATAGTACAGTGGTTAATACACTGGCTTTAGCATTAAATGAACCAAGTATGATGATATCACATGCCACTTAACAGCATGAAACCCTGCACGGGTTCCCCAGCTTCTCAGAGTTTCGGTGTCCTCATCCATAAAGTGAAGGCAACAACGGGCCTATCTTATGGGCCTTCTGTGGGGGCTCAAATGAAGGCAAAGTGCTTAAAACAGTGCCTCATGAATGACAAGACTTCAATGATGTTGGCTATTTTTATAGAAAAACCATAGCTACAACCTACATTATCTGAGAATATAGGCTCGTACAAACTGTATAAATCTTCCTGAAAAGCAATTTGACAATGTGCCTCAAAAGTCTTAAAAGTGTCAGTACAATTTGTAGGAGAAATTTCACTTTTAGGAACACAGCCTAAGGAAACAGAGACTCACATGCATAGGAATGCTCATTGCATTGATGTTTGCAATTTGAACTTCTAATTTTCAGACAATTGTACATTCACATACAGTTATATAAAATAATACAGAGAGATCCTGTGTACCCTTTATCCAGTTTCCCTGATGTTTACATTTTATAAAATTATAATACAATATCACCACCAGGATATTTACATTGATACAGTCAAGATGCTGATTTTTTTAAATTAGGACATTAACTCCATGCCATCACCAGAAGAATCTCCAAGTTGCCCTTTTATGGCCATATCATTTCCCTCCTACTCTCTCCCATCTCCTCCTTAACCTCTGGCAATCATGCATATGTTCTCCATTTATATAATATTGTTATTTCAAGAATGTTATATAAATGGAATCATAATGTATGAAATCTTTGAAGTTGGCTTTTTCCACTCAGCATAATTCCCTGGGGATTCATCCAAGTTGCATGTCTCAGTAGTTCATTCCTTTCTATTCCTGAGTAGTAGCCCCTGGAATAGATGTACCATGATTTGTCTAACCCATGCACCCATTGGAAGGTATCTAGGTTGTTTGAGTTTGGGTCTTTTATGAATAAAGTTGCCAAGAACATTTGTGTACAGATTTTTTGTGAACATACATTTTTATTTCTCTGGGAGGAATACCCAAGTGTTCAATTCCTCAGTAGTTGCATAGTTAGTTTATTAAGAAGCTGCCAAAATGTTTTCCAGAGTGCCTGTATCATTTGGCATCCCAGCAGCAATGTATGAGCGATCCACTGCATTATTTTAAACACTGAAAACAGTAAACCACTCCTGGTGGCAGCAACAAATAATGCTACAGCCTCAGCATGGACTAATATTAAGGTATTTAAAAATGTCACTTAAAAATTCAAATAGAAGTAGGAATAAGTACAGTTGACCCTTGAATAATATGGACTTAAACTGCACAGCTCCACTTATATGCATTTTTTTTTTTTTTGGTAAATATAGTGCAGTACCTTAATAACATTTTCTTTTTCTAACTTACGTTATCGTAAGAATACAGAATATAATACAGATAATGTACAAAATATGTTAACTGTTTATGTTATTCTTAAGGCTGCTAGTTAACAGTAGGCTATTATTAGCTAAGTTTTGGGGTGTCAAAAGTTATATGCAGGTTTTCAATTGCACAGGAGGTCAGCATCCATTTGGGCCAAGGGTCAACTGTATAACCACATAAATATATATTGTGTATGTATGTACACATGTGCACATACACACACATAATTGGAAACCTAATCAAAATATAACTTGAGAAACATAAATTAAAAGTTTGTATTTTTAATACTTATTTTCTGAATTTTGTATGTTGACTATGAGCTTTTATAATTTAGAAATGTTTCTTTTAATTAGTAATGATCTTCTTACCAAATCAACATCTCTTTAAAATGATATGTATGAATGTATCATTACTTATTCAATGTATGCTCTAATTATACACATTGATGATTTGTCCAGCTTTTTGCCCCTTCAAACAATGGTAGAATAAGAATCCTTGAACATATAGCCTTATACTCTGATGACTTTACTTCTACAGGAGAGATGCTTAAAGGCAGAACTGATAGGTCAAACAATATTATTAATTTTTACTTTAATCTGCCAGATGACTTTCCCAAAAGAGAACATTTCACATTCCCAAGACCAATTAATGAGAACTATTTCCCCACACGCTTTTTCCTCGAATTGTTATAAATTTTGGACATTTTTGCCAATATAATGCATGAAAATGACAACTTATTGTTGCTTTTATCTGTATTTCCCTCATATGTGAACTTTGTATCTTTTCATTTGTTTATTGGCCATCTGATTTCCTCTTCTGGCTAACCTGCTGATATGCTTTTCCCAGTGTAAAATGGGTTACTTAAATTTTTCTTATCAGTCTGTAGGGTTTTTTAATAAAATGACATTAACCCCTTGATTGTTACATGTTTTTTATACATATTTTCTCCCTATATGATTTGTTTTCAACTTTGTCTATTGTCTTTATCCAAGCAAAAATCTTTATTCTATATATAGTCAACTTTGTCAATCTTTTAGACTTCTGGATTTCTTATGTTGCTTAGAAGTCCACCCCAATACACACACACATACCCAACATTATACAAAAGAGTATCCTAAGTTGCCTTCTAATATCTTTAATGTTTTACATTTAATTCCTTAAATTTACTTTTATTTTTATATACTAGTCTATATGTACAGTACCCAGTAAGCATCTACATAGATGTGAAGGGAGGAAATCATTTTCTTACCGATTTAAAAGGTCAAATTCCCACATGAATTTAGAATTATTCCTGAACTCTATTATGACTTACGTATCTATTTTTTGCTGATACCACACAATTTTAAGTAGATTCATGACAAATTTTAATATCCAATAAGGCAACTTTTAAAATTGTGTTTGTGTTTCAAGCACACTTATTTATATGACACGTAAAGTCAGTTATATCCATGATATATTAAGTAAAAAATGTCATGCTGCTGAACAGCATATATAGCATGATCTTATGGTCTAATAAACAGAAAACACAGGGGGCAGGGGAAAGTGATTGGAGGAATGGTGTGCATATATGTGTTTGCTAAGTTTGTACAGATATAAAGAAAGGTCCAGAAAAAGAACACAAACCAAGCTGTCAACATTAGTTACCTCAGAAGGATAGGATTAGGAGGTGTGGAGATTGGCCTTCTCATCCCCACTCCACCCCGTTGCTGGGTCGCCTTGTGGTTTGGCTTGTTGCAAGAATGCTAGTTTGAAAGAAAAACCCAATTAAATATTTTAAATAAATAAAATATAATTACATTTTAGACCTGGAAGAGACCTTAGAATTTATTTCTTCCAACTCTTACCCAAACAGGAATCTCTTCGGCAATATCTCTGCCAGATGGTCCTCCAGACTGTTTTAAAATGTCCAGAGACAGTGAGTTTTCTTATTTTTGCTCGCTGCCTGCTCTATCATTGGAGAGTTGTAATTGTTGGAAGGCTCTTTCTTAAATTTATTCAAAATGTGTCAGCCTCTAATAACCACTCAAGCAACATAGTATGAAGAGGACTTTTGCCTCATTTAATCGTGCGCCCCATTGTGAACTTGGCCAATCCTTCAACTGTGTTGTTAGTTGTTGTTATATGTGTTTTTAGAGTATATCATGTACTAAGCATTATGTCATTAAGCATTTTGCATGGACTTTCTTAATTCGCACAATAACCTAATAATGTGAGCTGGTAAGTGATAGTGCTAAGACTGAAATCTAAGTCTAGGGTTTTGGGGAAGATGGCAGAGTAGGAGGACCCTAAATTCACCTTAACCCATGGTTACAATTAGATTACATTCACATCAGTGCAAATAACCCAGAAAACAACCCGAAGACTGGCAGAACAAACTCTATAACTAAATGTAGAGAAGAGGCACATCAAAGAGGGTAGGAAGGGCAGAGATATAGTGGGGAGCTAAATCCTGCAGGTCTGGTCACTGGAGGGAGGGACGGAAAGAGGGAGGGAGCAAGGAGTGCAGAGAGAGGTGAGAAATAGACTCATACAAGGGAATCTGCACAGGGAAGATGAATCCCCATAGCATTTAGCTTTAAAAATCAGAGGGACCGAACTTCACGAGTTCTTACAACCAGCAGGACTTAAAGCCTAGAACTTTAAAAATTAGCAGCTTGGCTCTAGAGAGCCTGGAGAGTGATAGGAAGCTGAGTCCCCCACCCTTAAAGAGACAGTACAACAAACAACCAGGGAGATACAGCTTAAAAACAGCAGTTGGAAAAACGTCTGGGGCATTCAGGAGGGAGAGTTAGTTACTAATCTCAGAGTTCACTGAGGGACTTCTCCAGGAACAAAGGAGCCCCCCCAGTATAATCACAAAACCACCTGCTGGAACATGGGTAGCTCAGGCATTCTACCTAACTTACTTATGCCACCCTCCACTCCTCCAGCTTGACCTGCTTGCTTCCCTTCCAGTGCTTCAGGTCTCTTCCCCAAGAAGACCCGTGCAAAGTTTGCCCATACCGTGACTCCTGACACCCGTAAAGGATATGCGCACCTTGTTAAAATTGTACCCCTTGGCCACCCGTGCTTTGTACAGCAGCCCCAGCTGCCTGTGTCTGCACAGAGCCTGCATGTCCCCTGTGGACAAGGATAGGCACCACCTTGTTAAAAGCGCACACCTTGCCCACTACTTTCAAAAGCAAGAGACTAACTGAATTTCCTAACACAGAAACAGACACAGAGAGTTAGGCAAAATGAGAAGACAAAGAAATATGTCCTAAATGAAAGAACCAGCCAAAATTGCAACAAGAGACCTGACTAAAATGGAGATAAGCAGTATATCTGATAGAGAATTTAAAGTAATGATCATAAATATACCTACTGGACTTGAGAAGCTTAGAGAACATCAGTGAGACCCAAGAAGACATAACAATGTAAATATTTATACACCCAACATGGGAGAACCCAAATACATAAATCACTTATTAACAAATATAAAGGAACTAATCGATAGTAATACAATAATAGTAGGGGACCTTAACACCCCATGTACATCAATGGACACATCATCCAAACAGAAAATCAACAAGGAAACAGTGGCTTTGAATGACACAATGAACCAGATGGATTTAACAAATATATTCAGAACATTCCATCCTGAAACAACAGAATACACATTCTTTTCAAGTACACGTGGAACATTCTCCAGAATAGATCACATATTAGGCCACAAAACAAGTCTCAACAAATTCAAAAAGACTGAAGTCATACCACGCATCTTTTCTGACCACAATGCTAGAAAACTAGAAATCAACCGCAAGGAAAAATCTGGAAAGAACACAAACACGTGAAGGTTAAATAACATGCTACTAAACACTGAATGGGTCAACCAGGAAATCAAAGAGGAAATCAAAAGATACATAAAGACAAATGAAAATGAAAACACATGGCTACCTCAAAAAGCAAGAAAAAGTCTCAAATAAACAACCTAACCTTACACCTACAGAAAAAGAACAAACAAAACCCAAAATCAACAGAAGAAAGGAAATAATAAAGATTAGAGTAGAAATAAATGAATAAAGAGCAGACAGAACAGATCAATGAAAATGGGAGCTGGTTTATTGAAAAGATCAACAAAATCTATAAACCTCTAGCTAGATATCAAAAAGAGAGAGAGGACTCAAGTAAACAAAATCACAAATATACAGAAATCCATTGCATTTCTATATGCTAATACTGAAAAGGCAGAAATAGAAATTAAGAAAACAGGGGCACCTGGGTGGCTCAGTCGTTAAGCGTCTGCCTTCGGCTCAGGTCATGATCCCAGGGACCTGGGATCGAGCCCCGCATCGGGCTCCCCGCTCCATGGGAAGCCTGCTTCTCCCTCTCCCACTCCCCCTGCTTGTGTTCCCTCTCTCGCTGTGTCTCTCTCTGTCAAATAAATAAATAAAAAATTTAAAAAAAAAAAAAAAAAAAAAAAAAGAAATTAAGAAAACAATCCTATTTGCAATTGCACCAAAAATAATAAAATACCTGGGAATAAACTTAACCAAAGAGGTGAAAGACCTGCATTCTGAAAACTATAAAACACCGATGAAAGAATTTGAAGATGACATAAACAAATGGAAAGACATTCCATGCTCATGTTAAAATGTCTATACTACCCAAAGCAATCTACAGATTTAATGCAATCCTTATCAAAATACCAACAGCACTTGCAAGAACTAAAACAATCCTAAAATTTGTGTAGAACCATGGAACACCCCCAATAGCCAAAGCAATCTTGAAAAAGGAAAATAATACTGGAAATATCACAATTCCAGACTTCAAGTTATATTACAAAGTTGTAGTAATCAAAACAGTATGGTACTGGCATAAAAATAGATGTATGGCATAGATCAATAGAACAGAATTGAAAACTCAGAAATAAACCCACAACTATATAGTCATTAATCTTCGAGAAAGGGGAAAAGAATATGCAATGAAAAGAACTGTCTTCAACAAATGGTGCTGGGAAAACTGGACAGCTACATGTAAAAGAATTAAAGTGGACCACTTTCTTACATCATACACAAAAATAAATTCAAAATTTATTAAAGACCTAAATATGAGACCTGAAACCATAAAAATCCTACAGGACAGCATAGGCAGTAATTCCTCTGACACTGGCCTTCACATTTTTCTAAATATGTCTCCTGACACAGGGGAAACAAAAGCAAAAATGAACTGTTGGGACTACTTCAAAATAAAAAGCTTCTGCACAGTGAAGGAAACAATCAACAAAACTAAAAGGAAACCTACTGAAAGGGAAAAGATATTTGCAAATGACATATCCAATAAAGGGTTAGTATCCAAAATGTATAAAGAACTTATACAACTCAATACCTAAAAAACAAATCCAATTAAAAATGGTCAGAAGACATGAACAAACATTTCTCCAAAAAAGACATCCAGAAGACCAACAGACACATGAAAAGATGCTCAACATCATGCATCATCAGGGAAATGCAAATCAAAACTACAATGAAATATCACCTCACACATGTCAAAAATATTTAAAATCAAAAACACAAGAAAGAGCAAGCATTGGCAAGGATGTGGAGATAAAAGAACCCTAGTGCACTGTTGGTGGGAATACAAACTGGTACAGCCACTGTGGAAGAAAGTATGGAGGTTCCTCAAAAAGTTAAAAACAGCACTACCCTATGATCCAGTAATTATGCTACTGGGTATTTACCCAAAGAACACAACAACACTAATTCAAAGGGATACTGCACCCCTAGGTTTATAACAGCATTATTTACAATAGCCAAGATAGGGAAGCAGCTCACTATCCATCAATTGATAAATGGAAAAAGAAGATGTGGTATATATATATGCAATAGAATATTATCCAGCTATAAAAATGGATGAAATCTTGCCATTTGCAACAACATGGATGGAGCTACAGAGTATTATGCTAATCAAAATAAGTCAGTCAGAGAAAGACAAATGCCCTATGATTTCATTCATATGTGGAATTTAAGAAACAAAAAAAATGAGCAAAGAAAAAAAAAGAGAGAGTGAGAGAGAGAGAGAGACAAACCAAGAAACAGACTCTTAACTATAGAGAACAAATTGATGGTTACCAAAGGGAAGGTGGGTGGGGGGCTGGGTAAAATAGGTGATGGGGATTAAGAAGCGCACTTGTTGTGATGAGCACAAGGTGATGTATGGAAGTGTTGAATTACTGAAACTAATATAACACTGTACCTTAACTATACTGGAATTAAAATTTAAAAATTAATTTAAAAAATCTAAGTCTGGCTGGCTCCAAAGACTATAATCTAACTACTGTGCTGCACTACACTTCACTGCCCCTCTGTTACAATATTATAGGATTTTTTTTTTCTAGCATAGCAATGCTGCAATGAACATCCCTGGCCATGTCTCCTTTGTACATGTCCCTGAAGTGAAAATTCAATTCATAGGGTGTGTACATCCTCAGTGTTATAAGATACTACAAAATTGGCCTTACAAAGTAGCTGGCCAATTTATACTATTAATCTTAACTTTTTATGGATACTTGAATAATGGCCCCAAGGATAACCAGATCCTAATCCCTAGAACCTGTGAATGTTACCTTTATGGCAAAAAGGACTTTACAGAAGTGATTAAAGCACAGAGAGGTAGAGGGAAATTTGACTACAGAAATTGAAAAAAAAAAATCAATGTGATGATGGATGCAGGGGGAGAAGAGATGATGCAATGTGAGGAAGGAGTCATAAGCAAGCAAGGAATACAGATTGTTTCCAGAAGCTAGAAAATGCAAGGAAATGGATTCTACTCTAGAGTCTCCAGAAGGAACCATACCTGACAACACCTTGGTGTCAGCCCCTTAAAACTATTTTTGGATTTCTGACCTCCAGAACTGTAAGAGAATAAATCTGGGTTGATTTAGAATACTAAGTTTGTAATGATTTGTTATAGCAGCCATAGGAATGGATATAATTTTTTAATTATATATATTTTAATTTTTTTAATTTTTTAAAATTTTATTTTATTTTATTATGTTATGTTAGTCACCATACAATACATCATTAGTTTTTGATGTAGAGATCCATGATTCAACGTTTTCGTAGAACACCCAGTGCTCCATGCAGTACATGCCCTCCTTAATACCCATCACTGGGCTAACCCATCCCCCCACCCCTCTCCCTTCTAAAACCCTCAGTTTGTTTCTCAGAGTCCATAGTCTCTCATGGTTCATCTCCCCCACCGATTCCCCCCCTTCCTTTTTCCCTTCCTTCTCCTAATGTCCTCCATGCTATTCCTTATGTCCCACAAATAAGTGAAACCATATGATAATTGTCTTTCGCTGCTTGACTTATTTCACTTAGCATAATCTCCTCCAGTCCCATCCATGTTGATGTAAAAGTTGGGTATTCATCCTTTCTGATGGCTGAGTAATGTTCCATTGTATATATGGACCACATCTTCTTTATCCATTCATCTGCTGAAGGGCATCTCAGCTCTTTCCACAGTTTGGCTATTGCAGACATTGCTGCTATGAACACTGGGGTGCATATGGCCCTTCTTACTATGTCTGTGTCTTTGGGTAAATACCCAGTAGTGCAATTGCTGGGTCATAAGATAGCTCTATTTTTAATTTTCTGAGGAACCTCCACACTGTTTTCCAAAGTGGCTGTACCAATTTGCATTCCCACCAACAGTGTAAGCGGGTTCCCCTTTCTCCACAAACAATCCTAAAATTTGTATGGAATCAGAAAAGACCCCGAATCACCAAGGAAATGTTGAAAAAGAAAAACAAAGCTGGGGGCATCATGTTGCCTGATTTCAAGCTATATTACAAAGCAGTGATCACCAAGACAGCATGGTACTGGCACAAAAACAGACATATAGACCAATGGAACAGAATAGAGAGCCCAGATATGGACCCTCAACTCTATGGTCAAATAATCCTCGGCAAAGCAAGAAAAAACATGCAATGGAAAAAAGACAGTCTCTTCAATAAATGGTGCTGGGAAAATTGGACAGCTATATACAGAAGAATGAAACTCGACCATTCTCTAACACCATACACACAAATAAACTGAAAATGGATGAAAGACCTCAATGTGAGACATCAATATCCTAGAGGAGAACATAGGCAGTAACCTCTTCGACATCGGCCACAGCAACTTCTTTCAAGATACATCTCTAAAGGCTAGTGAAGCAAAAGCAAAAATGAACTTTTGGGACTTCATCAAGATAATAAGCTTCTGCACAGCAAAGGAAACAGTCAACAAAACAAAGAGGCAACCCACAGAATGGGAGAAGATATCTGCAAATGATACTAATTTTTTAAATTAAAAAAAAAAATTTTTTTAAAAATCATAAATGTGGTGCTGAATTTTATTCATTCATTTTTTCTATGTATATTTTATGTTCCTTACTTTATTAATATTTTTAATTATGTTGATGGCACTGATGGATTTTTAATATCAAATAATCCTTACATTTCTGGAAAAATCAAACTTCATCATGATGTGCTTTTAAAATATGTTTTTGAAGTGCTCAACATCACTCGGCATCAGGGAAATCCAAATCAAAACCTCAATGAGATACCACTTCACACCAGTCAGAATGGCTAAAATTAACAAGTCAGGAAACGATAGATGTTGGTGAGGAGGTAGAGAAAGGGGAATCCTCCTACACTGCTGGTGGGAATGCAAGCTGGTGCAGCCACTCTGGAAAACAGTATGGAGGTTCCTCAAAAAGTTGAATATAGAGCTACCCTACGACGCAGCAATTGCACTACTGGGTATTTACCCCAAAGATACAAACATAGTGGTCCTAAAGGGCACATGCACCCCAGTGTTTATAGCAGCAATGTCCACAATAGCCAAACTATAGAAAGAGCCTAGATGTCCATCAACAGATGAATGGATAAAGAGGATGTGAGATATATATATATATTCCATTATATATATATATATAATGGAATATTAATATTCCATTGTGTGTATGTATATATATATACATATATATATATACATGTATATATATATACATACACACAATGGAATATTATGCAGCCATCAAAAAAGAAATCTTGCCATTTGCAATGACGTAGATGGAACTAGAGGGTATTATGCTAAGCAAAATAAGTCAATCAGAGAAAGACAAGTATCATATGATCTCACTCATATGTGGAATTTAAGAAACAAGACAGAGGATCATAGGGGAAGGGAGGGAAAAATGAAACAAGACGAAACCAGAGAGGGAGACAAATCATAAGAGACTCTTAATCTCAGGAAACACACTGAGGGTTGCTGGAGTGGAGGGGGTTGGGAGGGATGGGGTGGCTGGGTGATGGACATTGGGGAGGGTATGTGCTATGGTGAGCACTGTGAATTGTGTAAGACTGATGAATCACAGACCTGTACCCCTGAAACAAATAATATATTATATGTTAATTTTAAAAATATGTTTTTGAATTCCATTTGCTAATATTTTGCTTATAATTTTTGTACCATGCAAAATGTCCTCTCACTTTCTTCTTTATACTAACATTGTTCATGCTGAGATTACTGCCCTAGTAAACCCTCCAGCACATCCTCTCACCACATTTTAACACTTTACTCCCAGGGCCTTTTCCTTATAAACTGCTGTCATTTCAGTCTCCCTCATCTTGTATTGTGGATTTTTTTTTTTTAACTGAAACGTGTCCTTCCTTTCATTGAGTAAAAATTATGGAAGTCCTAGGGTGCCCAGCTGGCTCAGTCAGAGGAACATGTGACTCTTGATCTCTGGGTAGTGAGTTCAAGTCCCATGTTGGATATAGAGATTACTAAAAAATAAAAAGTAAGTACCTTTTGAGTACTTCATTTAAAAATTAAACACATAATCCACTCCATCAAATAACTTGAGGTTTGATGAAGGGAAAGACACAATGACAGAAGAATGGAATAAACCTATTTCTTTAACAAAATATAGAAGGAACATCAAGAAAAGGAGAACAAATAACCATGCAAGGTACTACCTTCTGCCTGGCCACAATTTCTGGCCCTTCTGTAGTTCCAACTCACACTCCTCTGCAGAAACTGTCTTTGGTCCTCTTTAAAATTGATTCCATCAGCCATATTTCTGCTAGGCAATCTCCCAATTTCAGGCAGTCTTCTCTGTCTTCCTTTGTGACTAGAGCACATGGTCAGTTGTTCAAAAGGGACTTCCCTGCCATCTTCAGCTCTCTCTTTCCTTTCCAATCCCTAGAACTGGGTGACTTCCCCTCTTCCCTCCCCTCACATGCAGGTGCCTTTTACTCATCAACTTCCCAATAAAAATGTCCTCAACTCACCATCCTCCCAAACAAAACTGTCTCCTACTCATTCCCTCAAATACAGGTTGCAAAACATAAAAATCAAAGCTGTAAGTTCATGAACAAAGCTTTAAACTTTGTTTTAAGTTTATAGGACAGTAAATATATATAGCAAGGGCTTAGTAGTTGTTAATTGTTCAAGTTATGTGTTTTTTTGTTGTTGTTGCTATTCTTGTTGCTATTGTTGTTACCACATCTTCCTGATTCACATCCCACCCTCCCCAGAGATGACTCCAAACCTTCACCCTCTCCAGTCCTACTCCCATTCAGGTTACTCTTAGAAAACTAAGATGCAGGGCACCTAAGTGGTTAAGCGTCTGCCTTCGGCTCAGGTCATGATCCCAGGGTCTGGGATCGAGCCCCACGTTGGGCTCCCTGCTCTGCAGGAAGCCTGCTTCTCCCTCTCCTACTCCCCCTGCTTGTGTTCCCTCTCTTGCTGTGTCCCTCTCTGTCAAATTAATAAATAAAATCTTTAAAAATAAAAAAAAAAAAGAAAACCAAGATGCTTGATAGTTTACTCATAATGTCTCCACACCTTTTCTTTTCCCTATGACTACAGCTTTTACTCTCTTCACCTTGTTGTCTGCAACAGAAGTCCTGGCTCCTCCAGTACTAGTGTTTTCAAAGTCATACTATTACTAACTCTTTTAAGAAACTTAGCCTTTCTGGAGGCAGTTTAGCACTATATACAAGCATTTTAAATATATTTACCCAAACTATTTCCAAGAAATCATCCTAAGAAAATAATTGGAAAGATTAAGACACAAGGGACACTCATGACAACATTATTTGTAAATTAAAAAAATAAAGACAGCCTATATCAATAAATAAATGACTAAATAAATTTCAATATGTGTAACAGAATACTATACAGCCATTAAAATTGATGAAACAGATTCGTAGTTGTTGACACAGAGAAATGTCCATGACACATTACCAATTAAAAAGGAAGATTGCAACAAGCATTTCTCACAGAACTAAAACTAACAATCCCAAAATTTTTATAGGACCAGAAAAGACCCCGAATAGCCAAAGTAATGTTGAAAAAGAAAAACAAAGTGGAGGCATCACAATCCCAGTCTTCAAGCTATATTACGAAGCTGTAGTCATCAAGATAGTATGGTACTGGCATAAAATTAGACACATAGATCAATGGAACAGAACAGAAAACCCAGAAATGGACCCATAGCTATATGGTCAACTAATTTTCAACAAAGCAGGAAAGAATATCCAATGGAAAAAAGACAGTCTCTTTAACAAATGGTGTTGGAAAACTGGACAGCAACATGCAGAAGAACAAAATTGGACTTTTTTACACCAGACACAAAAACAAACTCAAAATGGATGAAAAAACCTAAATTTGAGACAGGAAACCATCAAAATCCTAGAAGAGAATGCAGGCAACAACCTCTTTGACCTCAGCTGGAGCAACTTTTTACTAGATATGTCTCCAGAGGCAAGAGAAACAAAAGCAAAAATGAACTACTGGGACCTCATCAAGATAAAAAGCTTCTGCACAGTGAAGAAACAATCAACAAAACTGAAAGGCAACTGATGGAATGGGAGAAGATATTTGCAAATGACATATCAGATAAAGGGATAGTATCCAAAATCTATAAACAACTCATCAAAATCAACACCCAAAAAACAAATAATCTAATTAGGATATGGGCAGAAGACATGAACAGACATTTCTCCAAAGAAGACATGCAAATGGTTAATAGACACATGAAAAATGCTCAACATCACTAATCATCAGGGAAATACAAATCAAAACCACAGTGAGATACCACCTCACGCCTGTCAGAATGGTGAAAATTAATGACTCAGGAAAAAACAGATGTTCGCGAGTGTGAGGAGAAAGGGGAGCCCTCTTACACTGTTGTTGGGAATGCATGCTGGTGCAGCCACTCTGGAAAACAGTGTGGAGATTCCTCACAAAGTCAAAAATAGAACTAACCTGATGTGGTATATATATATACATTGGACTATTACTTGGCCGTCAAAAGCATGAAATCTTGCCATTTGCAACAGTGTGGATGGAACTAGAGTGTATTATGCTAAGCAAAATAAGTTGGTCAGAGAAGGACAAGTATCGTAAGATTTCACTCAGGGCACCTGGGTGACTCAGTTGGTTAAGCGACTGCCTTCGACTCAGGTCATGATCCCGGGGTGCTGGGATCGAGTCCCACGTCGGGCTCCCCCTGCTCAGCGGGGAGCCTACTACTCCCTCTGCCTCTGCCTGCCACTCCTCCTGTTTGTGCTCTCTCTGTCAAATAAATAAATAAAATCTTTAAAAAAATAAATTAAAAAAATAAGATTTCACTCATATTTGGAATTTAAGAAACAAAACAGATGAACATAGAGGAAGGGAAGGAAAAATAAAATAAGATAAAAACAGAGAGGAAGACAAACCATATGAGACTCTTAACTATAGAGAGCAAAGTGAGGGTTGCTGGAGGGGAATAGCGTGGGGGGTACACTAAATGGGTGATGGGCATTAAGAAGGACATTTTTTGGGATGAGCACTGGGTGTTATATATAAGTGATGAATCACTAAATTTTACTCCTGAAACCAATACTACACTATATGTTAACTAACTTAAATTTAAATTAAAAAAAATTAAATTAAAAAAAAGGAAGGTTGCAGGGAAGCATACATAGTATGATTTAATATATGCAGAAATTGTGTGTATGTGGTTATACATACACACACATGCAGAAAAGTAACTTTTAACATACTCGGCAGAATCTTTTTTTATTGGAGTATAATTCACATACAATGTTTATTAGTTTTAGGTGTACAACATTCAACAATTCTATACATTACTCAGTACCCACCATGGTAAGTGCAGTCACCACCTGTCACCATACAACGTTATTACAGTATTATTAACTATATTCCCTATTCTGTACTTTTCATCTCCATGACTTATTATTTTTTTATTTGGGCATAGTTGACACGTAATGTTGCATTAGTTTTGCTGTACAACATAGTGATTCAACAACTCTATATTATGCTGTGCTCACCAAAAGTGTAGGTACCATCTGTCACCATACAAGGATATTACAATACCATTCACTATATTCCCTGTGCTCTACCTTTTATCCCTGTGCTTTATTCATTCCATAACTGGCAGCCTGTATCTCCCACTCTTCTTCACCCATTTTGCCCATTCCCCTACCCCACTTGCTTCTGGCAACCAATAGTTTGTTCTCTGTATTTATAGGTCTGATCAGAAACTTAATTTAGGTTGCTATCTCTGTGTGGTGAGATGGGGAGTGATTTTTACTTTCTCCATTGTCTTATGTATGTACGTATGTATGTATGTGGGGTTTGTGCATGTGTGTACACAAAGTCTCTTTTGACCCATGGCAGTATTTAGCAAAAATATTTTGGCAATCAAATGCTTATCTAACACCACTGTATTTTTTGCCTGTTTATATTGACTATGTTTACTTTTATTTATTTATTTATTTATTTTAGAGAGGGAGAGAGAGAGAGAAGTGGGGAAGGGCAGGAGAAGAGGGAGAGAGAGAGAATCTTAAGCAGACTCCAGGCCCAGCACCGAGCCTGAAGTGAGGCTTGATCTCACGACCCTGAGATCATGACCTGAGCCAAAACCAAGTCAGATGCTTTAACTGACTGAGCCACCCAGGTGCCCCCTATGCTTACTTTTATAACCAGAATAAACACTAAAGCTACTTTCGCTTTGGGGAAATCTAAGTTAGTGTACTGGTTATCTACTACTATAGCAATATTGTATGACAACCACAAAACACAATGGCATAAAATAATAACCATTTACTTATCTCACAAATCAGCTCGGCAATTCTCATGTTCTGGGTTGAGCTCAGCTGGTCTTAGCAAGTCTTACTCATGTGCCTGCAGTCAGCTAGTAGCATGGCCAGGAACTTGCTGGTTCAGGTTGGCCTCAGCTGAGATGACTTGCCTCTGTGCTGTGTGATCTCTCATCCTCTGGCAGATTAATTTAGGCTTATTCTCATGGTGGAAACAGGGTTCTAAAAGATAAGGTGGAAGTCCCCAAGGCCTCTGTGGGCCTTGGCTTGGAACTGGCCCACTCTCACTTCCATTGCTTTCTTGTAGTCACAGCCTGATCCAGGAAGTGGGGAAACAAACTCTTTACTGAAGGGGCAACAAAGTCACAGTGCAAAGGGTATGAATACAGGAAGGCCACTCACTGGGGTCATTGATGCAGTTCATCCACCAGAACCAGATTTATCTACAGCAGAAACGTATGGGAAAGGGAGACAAGGACAAAAATAGAAAGCATTTGGGGCACCTGGGTGGCTCAGTAGGCTAAGCATCTGCCTTTGGCTCAGGTCATGATCCCGGGGTCCTGGGATCGAGCCCTGCATCGGGCTCCCTGCTCTGCGGGAAGCCTGCTTCTCCCTCTCCCACTCCCCTTGCTTGTGTTCCCTCTCTCACTGTCTCTCTCTCTTTCAAATAAATAAATAAAATCTTTAAAAAAATGTTTTTAAAAAATTAAAAAATTTTTAAAAAGAAAGCATTTGACCCCATACATTACATGGGAGGAAAGAGGAATCCATGGCCTCCTGAGTCAATGTGACATAATGACATCATCCCTCCTCTCCGCGGGGTACATCATCAGCTGTCACTTGGGAAATGGCTGTGCCATACTTTTAATTCTGACATTTCTTATGGTTGTGTGTGTGTGTGTGTGTGTGTGTGTTGTGCATGTGAACACAATGTCTCAGTTGACCCATGGCCATGGTTTTATAAAAATATTTTGGCAACCAAAAGCTTTATCTAATACTACCATCTCTAAAGCATAAGACTGGCCCTGAGAAATGAAAAGTGGCCTAGTTGTACATGGATAAAACACCTAAGACTTCTAGACAAATCCACTGTTGAAAAATCCCTATTTTCTCTGTGTTCTTTCTATATAAAATTTGTATGTTTTTCCAAGGTTCAACTGGATGTGACTTCCACATGATCATTCCAGAAATAAACAAAGATTTAGTGATTATGTCAAAGCATGTCATCTGTTAACTTACAAATGTGAATACAGACAGTTGACAGGTAGATCTAGGAACTGTTTATATCAATTGTAGGCATTTCTGAGTGTATATTTACTTAACCTTTTAGAGATTAAACTTAGAATTTCTATAATCTGTAATGTTAAACACACTATTTTGAACTTAACATGGCACATAAACATGTTTATAAGAATTGTATTCATTTCTGAAAGGTTTCTTCTTAACCCAAAGAATTTTTATGTGTTTTGGAGCCTGTATTTATTTAATCAAAGGCTTAAAAGTTTTAAGAAGTATAAAAATCACTGAAGCATGTGAGGGAATCCTGAGAAGCCATGGATAAAATGCTAGGGAGGCCCTGGAGGAGAGATCCAATAAATACCATGACTAAAACAAAATTTTAGGATGGTAAAGACAGAGAAAAAAAACCTTTAAAGAAAGAGAATAACACTTGGGAAGGAGTAGAGGGGGGGAAAGCATAGAAATAATCTAACAGACGAACCATATGTAAATAATTAAGTTGGAGAAATGCTTCAAAGAAAATGGATGGGCTAAAATAGCATAAGGCAATATAGATATTGTCAACAAGTTAAACACAGAATAAATACAATCCTATTTTGTTAGTAACTGTTAAGAACTGATAGATTAGGTTACATTAAGTCAGGTATGGCTAGTGCACAACAATGTGAGATCATCACATGCTACTCTTTATTAATCTGAGGATTATAAATCACCTCACATATGCTAGTAAATTCTTAGAGCAGCTCAGCTGACGTTGTGGTGTCTTCCATACAGCTAGGAAAATAGGACAAGTCACAGACCCAGTCACACAGCATACTAATAGCAACCCTGGAAGAAGACCAAAATCTTAACCTATGAACTTCATTCCCACTTTTGGATCCACTTCACCAAACCATTCTCTTGAGATGCTAGATTGATTGCCTCTGAATTAAGTTGCCAACTTTTAACTGTTACTTTTATTCATGCAACCCTGCTGTGCTGCAGAAACTCAAGTTTGAATGGTCCCCAGCTTTGCCTGTTAGCCCAGCCACAGGAGAAATTAAGTGCTGGAAACCAACACCTCCATGCATTTCCTCATTTGATTTATTCAGCTTCAGTGGGAAACTCATGTGCCTGTCTCTGTGCTTGAAAGCCAGTTTGATGACCAGAGCTGTGTGAGGCAGGAGGCTTGATGCAGGGAGAGCCTGGCCATTCCCTCCTCTGATGCCAGCCCACCTCATCAGATCACAAGACTTTTGACCTGATTCTGTCAAAAGAAAATGTTGGTAAGGATGTGGAGAAAGAGGAACCCTCTTACACTGTTGGTGAGAATGCAAGCTGGTACAGTCATTCTGGAAAACAGCATGGAGGTTCCTCAAAAAGTTGAAAATAGATCTACCCTACAACCCAGCAACTTCAGTATTAGGTATATATCCAAAGGATACAAACATAGTGATCTGAAGGGGCACCTGCACCCCAGTGTTTATAGTAGCAATGTCCACAATAGCCAAACTATGGAAAGAGCCTAGATGTCCATCAACAGATGAATGATAAAGAAGATGTGGTATTAAAAAAAAAAAAAAGATGTGGTGTATATATATATATATATATATATATATATATATATATATACACAATGGAATATTACTCAGCCATCAAAAAAAAAAAAGAAATCTTACCATTTGCAACAACGTGGATGGAACTAGAGGCTATTATGCTAAGCGAAATAAGTTAATCAGAGAAAGATAATAATTATATGACCTCACTGATAATTTGGAATTTAAGAAACAAAACAGAGGATCATAGGGGAAGAGAGGGAAAAAAATAAAAGAAGATGAAACCAGAGAGGGAGACAAACCATAAGAGACTCTTAGTCATAGGAAACAAACTGAGGGTTGTAGGAGGGGAGGTCGGTAGGGGGGGATGGGGTAACTGGGTGATGGGCATTAAAGAGGGCACTTGAGTAACGAGCACTGGGTGTTATATGCAACGGGTGAATAACTAAACTCTACCTCTGCAACCAATGATACACTCTATGTTAATTAACTGAATTTAAATATAATAATTTTTTTTAAATGCTCCGACAGTAAATTAGTACCTGGAAACAGTCTTCAATTTTTTAACAAAATAAAGTTTATAAGTCATTCAAGAGCTAGCAGGATAACCACAAAGTGTACCAATCAGCTAAGTTCAATCTTCAGTCCTAGAGGTACTATTCATCTGCTGTGTGCACAAGACAGTGGGATGTCACTTTATAATAAGAGTTGAGAAAAGGTTAACGTGTCCATAGACACCGAAGAGAAGGTGTGCACCCTTGTAATTTCATCATCTATACATATATATATGGAGAAAGAGAGAAATTCGAGATGTAAAAAGTTATGTCAACAAACTTTAGCAAAGTTGAAAAAGGATTAAGGCAATGAGAAAAGATGATTATGGGGATAGGAACCATAGTAAAAGTTATTATTAATTCAAGGGAAATCATTACAGTTAGCAGGAACTTTATGTGAGAAATATAGGAGAAAGACTGTAAGAATAATAAAGGAGCAAAGGCAGAGAAAACGTGGAATACATAAACCATAAACATGCGTGTGTGAGAGACTCAGAGTCCGAGACCCAGAGAGTGAGATGTCACAAGAGAGCGAGGCTGGCTAGCAGATGCAGCTTTGTTTTTCTAGAGGTTTACCTGATTGGAGCAATGAAGCTATCTTCCAGTCCCATTCCTGAATGTTAGGAGCTGGAGACGAGAACAGGGCTGGAACCCAGGAGGAGAATGGAGCACAGCACTGACTCTGGAGGTAGCTGCTGAACTAACAAGCTAGAGCCTGGGAAGAGAGTGTTAGAGGACGCTAGGCGCATATGGAGCAGAGGAGACCCCTCGGGTCAAAGCACAGTAGACACGGTGGCAACTGACATTAGATCAGAAGAACACAAATAATGTGGGCTTCCCATTAGGCCATTTTCTCCTCAGATGACCGTGGATCATCTTGGCCTGGCCTGATTGCAGGCTCAGCACAGGCAGGGTCCTGCTCATTTGCAATCCCATGGTAGTTTTAATTTCTGGCTCTGCATGAGGAAATGATTGGAGGACACAGGGGCTCCATTGTATAGCTGGACCACATGGACCCACCATGTCATGGGTCCAAGCCACTTAAACTCCTCCCTGTCACCCTCTGGGTATTTCTTCCCCACACAATCACATTGCTAAGTTGTTCCTAGAATGGAGTGGGGCCATGACCGTGTCCGGACACCACACAGGACATCACATGGCCATGGTAGGATCTGGAGAATGAATTCAAGCTACAGTGACATCCAGCCACAAGCATTAAAGCCAAGAGCAGTACTTGATAAGGAGTTCCAGGGCAACCTGAAGACAATAGTTATCCAAGAGAAGGCAAAAGGGAAAAAAGAAAAGGAGGCTTTTCTCAGCAGATTCTTCTGTGTTACCACTTTACTATCTTTTATTTTTCCTCACTGGTTACCAAAAACTTTTAATCCACCCTCGCAGTGGTGTTTCCTTAAAATATTCCTTCTGATACTTGTGAATTTGCTTCCAATTTGAATTTCAAACTGTTCCTCCTGGTTAGCTCATGTCCCTGAGTTCTTATTGTCCTTTGCTGCAAGGTTTTCTTACCTGAGTATGTCACTGTCACCAGAGGACTCTGCCACTCTTTCCTCTCATGGGCAACTCATTAAAAGAGTTAGCAACTGGTACTAAGCCCAGGTTCAACTTGGGATAGTAGCATTATTAATACTTTGTTGTTTTTCTTTTGGTCTGGCTCCTGGTCTTGACTTGAACTGTGTGATTTTCAATCCATAGTCCATCACTGTTAGAGTTGAAAATATTTGTACATATGCTAGGTAGATAGATAATATATATATAGAGATACATACCTATGTATATCTATATAATATATATGTTATTCTAAACAAGGATGTGTTATATATGCCAGTTCTTTTTTTTTTAACTTCTTTTATCTTTTTTTTAAAAAATAAGCCTAACACATATGAAAAGTATTGCTTGCCCCTATGAGGATGTGTGAGCGAATTTTGTACGATTTTCTCAGCCACTTTGTAAACTCTTTCAGAAGAAGACTCTCAACCAAATTCTCCAATCCCTTCTGAAGATAGGCAACAATTCCAACATCAGGCAACATCCTTTGAAACGCTAATTCCTGCAACAATAATGCCATGCATCTCAAACAGGCCTCCTACTGACAGTGTTTCAGTTTCTGAAGAAGGTCCTTTCAAGCCAAAGCAATTTAAGTACAATCTAATTTTTTTGAACAACAGAATAGAGGAGGTTAAATTCCTGATCAGTTAACTAAAGAATTAACCACAATGTCACAGATCATAAACTATGAATTATATTTCAGTGAATTGTATAGTAAAAGACTTTCTTTTGAAACAATAAAGATTTTTTGAAAAAATCAGACATACTTATAGTAGAAAACTGACAACGAAAGAGAAAAAAGAAAATCTTCCATTATTTATAATATAACTGATTTGTTTGTTTCATTAGAAGTGATCACTGACAAATGTTACGTGGTTGAACCAGATGACTCACTTAAGCAACTAAAGTAAAGGCTCAGTTGGCCCCATCCGTTGATTTCCCACAGAAAGTCAGAGCCTTCAATTTATTCCTACCTTCCTAATAATAGTACTGATAATAACACTCATAATAATCGTTATTATCAATTCAGTAACATTTATTGAGTACTTATATTAAGCCCTTAATTTAACACTATACAGACATGACCTGTTTTAATGTTCAGGAATGTTTTATGAGAAAGTTATAATTATTCTCCCCATTTTGCGGATCAGGAAACTGAAGTTTCCCACAGCTGTAAGTGGTGGGGCCATGCTTGGTGATCCCTGACCTTGAAGGCTGTCCTTATTACCGTACCAGTGGAGTGTCAAACTTTAACAGCCATAAAAATCACCTGGAGAATTTATTCAAATGCCAGATTCTCCAGCTTCAGTTCTTGAAACTCTGATTCTGTAGGTCTGGGCTGGGGCTGAGGAATCTGCATTTTTGAAGCAGCCCAGGGGACTCTGATGGACGTGGTACCCCAGCAACACACTGCTGTTCTGTCAGCATAAATGCAGACACCAGAAACTGCCTGCAAGTAGTTCTCTAGACTCGATGTCTTTAACCACAGTGGTTCATAAGGTTTTGAGGGGATCCCAGACCCCTCTGAGAATCCAGTAAAAGCTGTAGGCCTTCTCTCAATCAAAACGCACCCAAACTTTTTTTGCCTTCATTTTCTGGGAGTTAAAAGCCCATGCACTTCAAATTAAGGACTCCTGTTCTCTAGTCTCTCTCTACCTTTCCATTCTAGTGTTTGTTGCCTCATTATTCCTACCTCTGAAATAAGGACATTTACCCTCCTGGCTGCCTGTTTTGCCAGCTTATCATGAGGATCATTTTTTTTTTTTTAATACAGGGGTTTTAAGATACAGAAATAGAAACACTACACGTAAACTGCATGCTTACAACAAACAGAGAATTAGGGAAGAACTGATTTGAGTAGGAAAGGCTTCTAAAGAGAAACTCAGCAAGTGACTCAGATGCAGGTCTGCCTGCATGCAAAGCCCATCCACTCTTCATGATATACATATATATGCACCAGCCCAGATGCCATACATGGACCCTTTCCAGCCCAGATGCCATACATGGACCAGGTGGGGTTTCTGAGGCAAGTGCAGGAATGGGAATGGGGAGCCTTAGCCTCCACCTTACCCTCTTCCCAACCATCCCCTTTACCTCCTGGGATAATCGTTTGCAACACTGCAATAGGCTGCGATTACAATTACCACTTAGTTGCCTTGTCCTCCCAGTGGAAGCTAAACAGCAGAAGGCACCAGCCTTGCTTAGGTTCGTGGCAGGGCCACCAAAGACAGATCTGCGACATGGTAAAGGCGAATGTCTTTCTGCTTGCTTTGTGGCAAGTCCCTACTATCAAAGCTCTTGGGACCAGCTGCATGAGTCACACTTTTAAGTGCTGTTCGAACTAGTAGGAAACAGCCTTCCCTTTAAATAAATTTCGCTTTCAGAAAAGGCTTTAAAGCCTATTACAGATAGGGTCATGAAACATTTGGCTACATGTAAATCCTTCCACAGCAAAAGGAAACCTCCTCATGGACCAGTAAAGCTAAAACTAAGTCCAGGAAAGTCTTAGCCAGGAGGGCCGAGAGATATCTGGTAGGAAAGAAGGCTTCACTCCCATTCTCTTTCAAAGCCAGAGCATTCTTTTGAAGGACTCTTTAATAATAGGAATGAATAGCAAGAACAACAACAAAAAAAGTGTTAACTGAGGTACTAAGCCCAGAGGGTAGTCTGCTCTCCTTCTCCACCGGTCACCCTGTACTCCTCTGCTGCCTCAGCCCATCCTAATGTCTTTTCCTTAAGGCTGCTTCTCACATCCTTGTTTTACGGAATAAAACTGTAACCCAAGCTCGCCTCAGCACTAACAGATGTTGCAAGGAATCACTTCAGCTTGAATTCTCTCTCTCTCTTCACCCCACGAATCCTGTCAATACCACAGGCTTTTGTGCCAACACTGAGAGCTCTAAAGGCACTATGGGGCGCCTGGGTGGCACAGTCGTTAAGCGTCTGCCTTCGGCTCAGGTCATGATCCCGGGGTCCTGGGATCAAGCCCCACATCAGGCTCCCTGCTCAGTGGGAAGTCTGCTTCTCCCTCTCCCACTCCCCCTGCTTGTGTTCCCTCTCTCCCTGTGTCTCTCTCTGTCAAATAAATATATAAAATCTTTAAAAAATATAAAAATAAAAAAAGGCACTAGCCACTTTCTGTAGCATCCAATGAACCTTCTTCAGTTAGATTTTTTTTTTTTTAAAAGGAGGAACTAGCTCCATTAGATATCTCAGACTATTCTCGACCGGTGATTGGAGGAAACCTGTTAGATCAAGCAGTTGCTTTTCTTGGTTTCAAATATAAGCTTTTCTGACCTAGAATTGGCCTGATTCTGTTATTTATTAACTCACCACATGACTTGCAACAACTTATCATACTTCTTGGAATCTTTTCTTTTTCTGCAATAACTTCCCTTAACTCCGACATAAAGGATCATGTTTTCAAAAGCCATAAAAAAGGACACAAACATAATGTTTTATTATAACGGCAATTGGTATTGCTTTTATATTAACATCGTCCAGAGGTTTCTGAGACACCCAGGAGCAAAGGCTCATTAACAGACAAGGCAATGCTAAGCTCAGGCCCTAGATGGATGAGTTAGTAGGCTTGACACTTTTCTAAACATATCAGAATTTAATGTGTAACACATTCAATATTTTATTAAACATAATAAAACCTATAACCTTGGATTTCTAATTGCTCACCACTTACTAGAATATAGTGGGCAAATACACAATAGCTTGGAATTCAGGAACCAAAAGTAACACATCAGTGGTTTCACAAATAATTGTCTAAAGCCAAGGCAACAGCAACCAGGGAGGGCAACCTTTGATAAAGCCTAACTCCTAAAGCTTGGTTTAGCGCTTCACTCCTGAGTCAGAGTGGTCAGGGTCCCAATGCAGAGAAAAGAATTCAATCTGGCAAGGTTAAGCAGAACCAGGTTTATTACAGTGTACTAAATAGCTTACAGAGCATTGGGAGAGCTAAGGAAACAAATTCGGAGGTTCTTCTAGGGACAGCTCCCAAGCCACACAGCAGAACCAGGCCACCGAGGTTGCTGCCTGCTGATTGGGAAGCTGGTCTACGAACACAGGACTGCTGCCATGAGAAGGAGACCTCCACAAGCCCTACCCTTGCTGCTGGCCCGAGGACTTGGCCAGGCCTGGGACCCTCTGCACTGGCAGTCCGGGGGGGCCCTGTGCCCCGCCTCTCAACGTGCAGAATGCTGGCAGCCAGGCCGTGGGGCCTTCACCGATCCCCACCTGCCACCCAGTCTTCCCAACCTGACTTTTGCCTTCCAAGTAAGAGAGCATCTAAATCCCACCACAACCCTGGCTGCAAGGGCCCTGGGAAATGCAGTCTTTAGCTTTTCAGCCCCTGCAGTCTAGGAAGGCACAGCAGGAGGCTGAAAAGGATGTTGAGAGATAACCCCTCATGCCCACCACAGAAGTCAAAGCAAAAAGACTCATCTTCTCCTCCCCACCCACCCGCCCACCAACACTGCTGGGAGAGATATTGGGAAAAGTGGGTGATAAATGTAGTGAGGACTTGATTATACAAACAGAGGGCTCAGAGGTAGCACAACTGTTTACACTAGGCTGCTTCAGAGGAGAAGTTACAACCAAGCTGAGGGAACTTTCCATCAGCTAGCAAAATTTAAGAAAAGCGTTTTTGTTCTTCTTGGGACCCTCAGGAAATACAGGATTGCTTTCCCCCTGTCACTCTACTATATGCCCTACCCACAAGCCAGTGAGGGGTAACTTGGTAGGTTTTAAATCTTCTCTTCAGAATGAGGCAATCAGATAACTTATCCTGAGATTCACTTGCTACTATTAGGCAGAAATTCCAGACTCACTAAGGGCTCTACTAATAGAAAAATTATCTATTTCTTAATAAATATGTAGCCAAAATGACCTTTATTTCTGCAAGCAGAGCTGCTGTAGATATTTTACAGTAGAGTCTTCGCCTCGCCCAGGACGATGCTGTGTCTGCTACTTTTCAGCACCTTCTGTCAAGTGACTCCAAATTCCAAGTTCCCATCAGGCATGAACAAAATCCTATTACGTGCTATTGTATGCCAAGTACAAGAGACACAGAAATAAAGGCAGACGTGGCCCCTGCCCTCGCAGGACATTTAGTCTAGAGACGAGCTCGAAGAAGGCGTTTGGTACAGGAGGGAGTAACATTACAGCCCTGAGATCTGTGTGGAATTCCTGAGAATGACCTGCTCCAGTTCCTCACCTTCAGACTCTGTTCCCACACATGGAGAAGTTTCAGCTACGTGAAAAAATCACCTCAGTGTTTGAATTTGGAGAGTCTTCCAGAAGAACACAGTAGTTAAGGGCACTACACAAACCAAGTGTAGTATTCCAGCCCCAATGCCAATGCTAGACAGGTATGTCTGCCGTGGAAAAGGGGGCCTGGAGCTAACACTACCGCAAGTGAGGTTCAGGGCTTCTGGTCAAGGTCCTGGTGTAGATTCACCAGTGGAAAAAGCCTCACGAAACTTGACCTCAATGACAAATAACTGGCTACAGGTCGCATTTCAGTTATCTTCCTGGGAAACAGGGATAAGAAGCAAGCCCAACTAACTTAGCCATGGTTTTCTTTACTGTCTGAAGAGCACCTGCTTCCATTTAGCTAGGGGAAAAAAACTTTAATTAAATTTCCCTCAAAATTCATGTGGGTTTAGATTAGGGAAAGGTGTTAAAAAAATGGGGAAGTTTTGCCAAAAGGATTTAAAAATAGTTCTTTAGAGATTTTACGAAATCCCTCAGGCTGCCATATCCTGCACACCCCCACCCCACCTCACCTCCCCCAGCCAGGTCAATTCCAGTTTGGTTTACATTTAAGCTGAAATTTTGGATGACATTTCATTATATCAAAACAAGACCAACTAATCACGTTGGGCTTACCTGGTTCCACACTGGGAAAGAAAGGGCCTAATTCCTGTGAATGAGACTTCCTTCCCCTCTTTTCAATAATCTTTATTATGCGTCAGGCAGTGCTGGGCACTAGAAGTGCTGAGATGAGTAAGATACGATCCCTGCCTTCCAGGAAAATAGCCTGCACCTCACAAAAAGAGATCAAGGAAAATTCCATCCAAGACAAATGGCCCCACCTGACAATGGTCACACCTGAGCAGCCTCATTTGGTCATCAAGCAGGTGTGGCAATAAAGACCAAGCAAATAAAAACAAAGGCTATTTGTTCCAAGCTTGCTACAGTAACGTTGTCAGCCATCATCATTTGTGTTTTGACAGAGACTCAAAGGGGGACAAAGGAGTGGGAGAGTTTTATAGTGGAATAAGGGAAGGCCGCAGGTATGACCTGAATGGAGGCTTTTTTTTTTTTAATTTCATTTATTTTTTAGAGAGAATTACAGAGAGGGAGAATGAGAGGGGTGAGGGTCAGAGGGAGAAGCAGACTCCCTGCCGAGCAGGGAGCCCGATGCGGGACTCGATCCCGGGACTCCAGGATCATGACCCGAGCCGAAGGCAGTCGCTTAACCAACTGAGCCACCCAGGCGCCCTGAATGGAGGCTTTTAGCAGGTGGTTCAGGTGCAGGTGGTTCAACAGGAAGAAGGGCATCCTGTGTGATTGGTTAGGGGTGCACATTTGTCTTTCTACAGCTGGTCCTAAGTTGGAAGTAGGGACTGAAAGAAGGAAGGTGTCAGTTATTACCCAAGTCCTGGTTATTTGGGGCTGATGGTTACAGAAATTATTGTTTAGCTTCCCAGATTGTTACAAGAGATGGCCACCTGGCTTCCTGTAAGCCTGACTCAGAGCAGGCTGGCTTCCTGAGATGTTTACTATAGATAAGGGGGTTGCATTCCTGGACTGGGTGCTGAAGGCTGTGGGCCAGAGTCCTACTTTAATGTATGTCCAGCAATTGTCCATCTGTATATTCACCCTGTTACAAGTCTAGGATTCTATTCTGTCCTGGCCCTCGGAATCTACTTGACATTAGCTCCCCCTTGCCATGCAAACGTCCCCAGAGCCACCCCCCTAGACCTCCTTAGTGTCTCCCAACATGCTCAACTTCTGTCCTTCACAACAGTGCCAGGAGAATGCTTCTGCCAGACCTCCTCCAGGCAACTTCTTCCTGCCCCGTTGCCCTAACTCCACTCTGTGTAAGATAAGGAGAACAAGTCCCGCCCACAAAAAACAAGCAAATAATCTTACATAAAACAGCAAGTCTTTGAATCATACATGACCCTGTTTCAAGGGCCTGTTTATCTTTAATGGTATTAAACATCTATGACCATATGCACCCATTTGCAAGCATAACAGCAAGACTATAGCAAAACAGAAAATATAAACATTACTGAATGAAAAGGCATCTGAAGGACAATAATGCATACCATCCCATTCTAAATAATTTGCGTGTGTATGTGTGCATAGAAAAAATACAAAGGATAGACGAAAACTAAATAAGTTCTCCATTGTAAGATTAAAGGTGATTTTTTTTTTAATTTTTGCTTGCTTGATTTCCTAATTTCTTTAGTCAACATGCATTTCTTGTGAAATAATAAATAGTAAAAGTTTTAATTTATTAAAATCTTATAGTATATATTAAAAATAGGACACTCTCATAGCAACATGTCTGATTTATTAACAACTGCCCTCATGAGCACTTACCACTTCAATGGTTATTACCCTCATAATTACAACGAATCTACAAGGTGAGTGCTTCTATCCTATTTTACAGATGAGGAAACCAAGGTGCAGAGAATATAGGTTAACAACTTCCCAGGTCTATCAGACCCCTATGTTGGAGCTCTCAGCCACTATTCTATTCTGCCTCCCTTCTAGGACACATGTCCTTAAATTGTGCCTCATACCAAGTAGAGGACCACAGAAATTCACTTCCCATCTCTAAAATGGGGATGATAATTGTACCTACCTCATATGGAGAGCCATAAGCACAAGAAGATAATGCACCTACAGAGCTAATACAGGGCCCAATGCCTAGGAAATGTTTAGTATGTGGTCATTGATGTAAGGGCCATTGTTCTCAGGGTTTTACAAAATACTCCAGGAAGGACTTTTATATTGGAGAGAAACAGCAATGGGTAACAAGAACCATTGTAATATAGACTTATGAAGAGATTAGGCATTAGAATAAGTTAATATAGTTAAGAATGAGTGTGAAGGATTTTTTTTAACTCACTCTTGGGATTATCTTCTTCACTGTTTGACATTTATCTATTTCAGTAACGAGTTATGGTTCACTTTGATAGATTAATAAAACAGAAAAAAGAAAACACAAAACTCCTTCAGGTAATCTCACCTGTGGCTGAAATCAGGTTGCTCTAGGCCTAGCTGCCAGGTCACCACAAGACACTGGGAGGCCATACACCCTGACTCTGACTTTGGCTGTCCAGTAAAGTCCTCAGGGAGTCTAATAAGACATCCTGATGCCCAAGCTCACCTCAGAGGTTTTGATCAAATTGGTCAGGTTGGGGCCCTGGCAATGGTAGGACTTAAAAGTATCCCAGGTAATTCAATCTGCAGCCATCTGAGAACCAGCGGAACCTAAAGCCACAAGGAAATAAACAACTTCTTTGGGACTCAATTTGCAAATCTAAATATAGGTGACAATAGTAAAAATGCCCACAGGCAAGTGATCTGTTTAAAAGCAATTAACACTCTCCTTGTGTGTGGGTTTTTGTTTGTTTCTGAGAAAGAGAGAGAGAGAGAGTGCCTGTGTGTGTGCACATGAAGGGGCAGGGGAAGAGCAGAGGGAGAGGGAGAGAATCTTAAGCAGGCTCCACACTCAGCACAGAGCTCGATGCACAGCTCGATTTCACGACACTTGAGCTCATGACCTGAGCAGAAATCAAGAGTCTGACGCTTAACTGACTGAGCTACCCAGGAGCCCCAACACTTTGCCTTTGTTAAACACATTTTCATTAATTTTATTTTTAAACTTCCCACTGATAAAAATAATATCTAATATTTATTGAGCACTTATTATGTGCCAGGCAGGCTCTGTTGGGCCAATCCCTATTTTATGCTTTCAATAGTGCAAACAGTCTTAAACTTTAAAACTGGTATGGGTGTTTAAAAGTATTAACTTAAGATCTGTTAAGATGAAATAAACTATTTTTTTCCTCTTGACCCAGGCTTTTTACAAATAGGCAGTTTCTGCTTATGGGCAATACTGTTTCATTTGTCTACTTGAGCCAACTGTCACAAAACCTCTGGACAAGCAGATCCATTTAACAATAATGAGAGGGAACAGGTCATTCTAACTCAGAAACTGTCGTGGTTTCCACCCAGAGGTTGATTTATCACAAAGCTGGGTACAGAGCCCCTCATTTACATGGCCCCTTCTAAGGCCTGGGAAGAATCACAGCAACTTTTTACTTGTAAATTTGTTTTATTTTTTCTCAAGGAGGGCTCCCCCATATTGTGTAAGTTTTAAGCCCTAGCAAACCTGGATCTGTCCCTTACCTAGAGGTAAGCAGAGATGTGATCTGAGTTCCAGTTCAAGACTCTAACACCCAGACTAGTTCTAGAGCTTTCTAGCTGGATTCCTCACCTGCAGGCTGCTGGCGCTAGTCCTTACAACTCCACCATGGAAGTGTCCTGCAAATACCACTGCCACCATAACATTGCCCTACCCAAATTCAGCAGTTCCCATTGCCTACAAAGCCCAGTCACCAAAACTCTTCATAATATGACCTCTACCTATATCTTCCATCTTCTCTATCATTCTTCCATATTTATACAGTCTACCACCTTTATACCCTCTATGACATTTTATACCCCTTTCTACCCAATGTAACTGGATTTCCTTGTCTTTTTTTTTTTAAAGATTTATTTATTTACTTGAGAAAGTAAGAACGTGCATGAGTGGGAGGGGCAAAGGGAGAGAGAGAATCTTAAGCAGACTCTCTGATAAGCATGGAGCCCAAGGCAGGGCTCAATCTCATGAACCTGAGATCAGGACCTGAGCCAAAATCTAGAGTCACTTACCTGACTGTGCCACCCAGATGCCCTTGAATTTCCTTGTCTTTGAGTGTGACTTATTCTTTCTTACTTCCTTGGTCTTGTTTATGCAATTTGTTGCACTTACATTCATATTCCATTTAAAGTAGTCCTAATACCACTGAAGTACGTTTGCTCATTGGTAATTCCCACCGATCTCTTAAGGCAATTTTCTGCATAAGCCTTCCTGGGCCAGAAAGCATCACTTTGTAAACACTAATCGTCTGCATTATTCATAGGATTCTTATTCTATACTGTTTGGAATTATAGTTGCTAGTATATATGTTCATTTCTCCTACTAATTTGTAAAATGTGGAATCACACACGTTGTTGAATGAAGTGCCGTGCGAACTATAGTTCCTCAACAATTTTTTGAATATCTACGGTATCTTTAAACCAGAAAACATTTTGTAAACCTCTGATTTGTATAAATTTCTTG
The DNA here is from genome assembly GCF_002201575.2 of Neomonachus schauinslandi. NCBI lineage: Eukaryota > Metazoa > Chordata > Mammalia > Carnivora > Phocidae > Neomonachus > Neomonachus schauinslandi. The sequence goes on along the minus strand of NC_058405.1, from coordinate 59,902,691 downwards.
CTTCCAACTTCAAAGGCTATTGGGAAAGGAAACTTGTTCTTTTTTGTGGTTATAATGGACAAGGACTGCCTTTTAACTGGGCAACCTCTAGTCAGATGTCCACTGACAGCGTATGGCAGCCTCTGGGCTCTTTTACCTTCTGTCCAAAGAGAAGAGGGTAGAGAAAGCAGCATGGCTTTTTCCCAGTAAGTATATACAGACAAACTAGTCAAGCAGGTCCACATTCTACCAACATCAGCAGGATAATGAGACCACCTTCAGCTGGAAAGGAAAAAAGTTGCTGATAACCAAAAAAAAAAAAAAAAGTCACTTGAAGGGAATTTTAACAGCAAGTTGGCCTAACACTCCCAGCCTTTTGTATCTACCCTACAAGGGATCTGAATTTAAAATGAGCTCTGAGTAATTTAGCAAAGAGACTTATAATCAAAATCTGGAGGCTACAGTTGGGTTAGATTATTCTGGAACTGGTATAATTAAGCATTAGTCCTAAAATGAATGCAGTCTAATTGGAGTCTTGTTCTTTCCTCCCCTGAAAAATTAACTCTCACATTATCTACTTTTAAATTTAGCTATTTTGATTCTATATTTTTGAATTTAGAAAACTAATGGATATTCATGGAAGGGAGCTGGTGCCATGTAGAATTTGGAGCAGTATAGGCTAATAGCATGAAAATGACCAAAGAGGAAAATGCTCAGACTCAACTGCAGAATTTATAAAGCTTGTTGTAAGGTTTTTGGAGACTGAAAATGTCACACTGTCTTAGATACTGAGTTTGTACTAGGAAACCAAAATTTAAAACTGTGTAATTATAGATTATTTGGCACACCGTCTCTACCCCCCCCCAAATGAGCCCTTTCATTTGCATAAACTAAATAAAGGAGATAAATGTTTGTATGGAGTTGAGGAAGGGCAGAGTCTTGAATCATCTGGGTAATTGTCTGTTTTACTAAAATAAATCTTACCATAAACTTTGCTTATTTTCTTCACCCAAAATTAAGAGACCTGAATGTAATAATGGAATGAGATGAGAGAGTTTACATTTTCCTTATGATTATGAGAGAGCTGCCATCTTTCACCACAGAGAATGTCACTGTCAGGGCTGAAGAATAATTTTCATCATAAGCTCCCTTTTGTTGATTGCTCATAACTATATATACTTTAAAAAAAAAAAAAAAAAACTAGTTTCCTTTTAGTCTTGAATGTCTCAGACTTGTTCTCTATTCCCCAAGGTAAATTACTTTGGAGCAATTGAGCAAAGTAGCCTTCAGAAAAAAATGCTATTTTTCACATTCAGTGAAAAGCACCTTTACCTCTAGTGTTCCTCCAAGATGTCTGAGTCTAGGACCTCAGACTTGGCAAACGGATTTAGAAGCACCAATGAAGAGAAACAGAGCCCAACATGACCCACTAGCTGAGTGTTTTATTTAAGATGCAAAGATTTTCATCTACAGATAAACTGAGCTCTGTAATAGGAGTATTTCTGCTCTGTGGTGAAGTCTACTAGAAACAAAATCTCAGAGGGAAAGGCTACCAGGTAAATTGAACTCACTAAAGTTTCCTCCAGACAATAACAGCCAGTTAAGTAAGACAATTGGAATAATTCATCCTCTTGGAGCACAAGATTTTAAAAAGAAGTATACAAAAGTCAGGAATTTTTTTCCAAAATAAAAGTGTGGGTGGGAATTGATTAAATTTTAGAAGTCGCTCTGATATGCTTCAGTCAAAAAAAAAGAATTCCTTCCTTCCAGGATTCAGCGTCAGGTAGCAACTTCCAGTTCTAGCCACTTTCAAACAAATATGCAGGTATGGCAGCAGTTAAAAACAGTGGCTGTGAATTACATCCAACTGACTTCATCTTGGACCCTCCTCTTATGCTTTCATTTCTCATCTGGCACACAGACCCTGGTATGAGTCTGTTTCCCATGAGTTGGCAGACAGAACCTGGCACTTCTTTTGTGTCAACACTTGGCTTAGAGTTTGAGAAATAGCTTTTCTTCTCTGGCTCCTCTGGTCTTTATCTGTGGTATTTGACATCTGCCAATAGTTATGCTATACTTCTATACCCATCCCTATAGACACTTAGCTATATTTACTTAGCAAGACAACTTCAAAATACATAAATCATAAATCAAAGAGTAAAGAGAATTTGAAAAGTCACTGTGATAGTGAAAGATTTTAACATTCCTAAAAGATTGAAAAAAAGTAAAGATATAGAAGATTCAAACAACAGAATAAACAAGATTGATCTAGTAAGCATGTATCACATACAAAATGACATTCTTTTTGAGTACACATGAAATGATTCCAAAAATATCCTTGAAGTAAATTAAGCTGTCTCAACAAACACAAAGACATATCATGTAGACAAGTCTCTAACCATAATGCAATAAAATGAGAAATCAATAAAAAGAATTAATTCATGTATCTTGAATCTAAAAACACGCTTCTAAATAATCTAATGGTCAAAGATGGATTGTAATAGATATTATGAAATATTTAGAATTAAACAATGCCTGTGCAGTGTGCAACTAAAGTGGTACCTACAGGCAAATGAATAGACTTAAATTCAGATTCAGAAAAGAAAGTTTGAAAATCAATAATTAATCCATTCAACTCATGGCATTATTTAAAAAGCTACCAAGTAAACTGAGAAAAGGAGAAAAAGGAAGAGAATGTAAGAGAAGAAATTAATCAAATAGAAGAAAAAACAGTATCAACAAAATCAAATGCTCTTTCTTTGAATGGACAAAGCTTGGGTGAGAGAGTGGAAGAGGAGAGTGTATATGCAGAATAAACAATATTAGAAATGAAAAGAGAGTCAAAATAGAGATATTTTGTAAAGGTTTATAAAATTATAAGAGAATACCATTAGAAAATCAGTCATTGAGTTTTAAAAACTTAAACATGATAGATAGTTTTCCTGGAAAAATACTGCAATTTCCCAAAACTGACTCAAGAAGCAGAAACCTGGAAGAAATGTATATCCATTAAGGAAAGTGAATCAGAGTAGTTAAAAATTTAACTATCTAACTATTTAACAATTTTAAAATGTCCCATATAGAAGTACCAAAGCACCAGAACCAGACACCTTTATAGGCATATTTTACCAGAGCTTTAAATAATCATATAACCTCTTTCTTATTCAAACTATTCCAGGGACTACAAGGCAGGAAAACCTCTCCAATTCCTTTTAGGAAGCCAGCAAAACCTTAACATCAAAACTAGGTGAAAACAGTGTAAGACAGTGAAATTATAGGCTTAATTGCTTTTATGAATATAGATCATAGATGTAAAACTTTGGCATATAATGCTAGCACCAAGCAAGCTTAAACAGGAATGTATGGATGATTTAATTACTATAAAATCTATTAATGTAAACACTTTATTAATAAATCAAAGAAGGGCGCCTGGGTGGCTCAGGTCATGATCCTGGAGTCCCTGGATTGAGTCCCGCATCGGGCTCCCTGCTCGGCAGGGAGCCTGCTTCTCCCTCTGACCCTCCCCCCCTCTCATGTGCTCTCTCTCTCTCATTCTCTCTGTCTCAAATAAATAAATAAAATCTTTAAAAAATAAAAAAAATTAAAAAATAAATAAATCAAAGAAAAAAATCTCAATAGATACAGAAAATTACATGATGAAAAAAGTCAACATCCTTTCATAATAAAGAATTTTAGTAAACTAGGAAGAGAAAAAACTTATTTCACCTAGAAAAAGTACAAAAAATAAGTTTCCTAATTTGTAATCAATGGTAGAGACATCTGCTACAAAGTTGGGAAATAATAAAGATGCCTGTTATTAACAACTCTTCAACTTGTGACCGGAAGTCTTCACCAATGCCATAAAACAGGAAATAGAAATAAGAAAAAGGTGGAGGGGGGTTCAAAATTGTCATTAACTGTAGAACATATTACTGTCTACAGAAAGGCCAAAAGAATTCACAAACCTAGAACTAGGAAGGTTCAGTAGAGTCACTGAATACAAGATCAATTAATTAAAAAAAAAAACAAAGGCATTCCCATGCACAAAAACTACCTATTAAAAAACAAATGACCAATTAAAATATCTATTCCATAATAAATGGAAAAATCTTTTAAAATCTGCCAAATTCCTATGAATAAATCTAACAAAAGCAGTATATTACCTGAAAGGATGAAATTATAGAATTTTAATGAAGGATATAACAGAATACTTAAGTAAATGAAAAGGTATGTCATATTCATTTACCAGAAGGTCTCTCAACATCATAAAGATGTCAGTCCTCCCCAGATTAACCTGAAAATTCAAGGGAACCCCAATGAATATTACAGCTTGTCATGAAAACTGACAGGCTTTTCGTGAATTTTATTTAGGTGAGTAAAAGTCAAAAATAGCCAAGACCTCCTTAGAGAAGATTTTAAAAAAGGGATTTCCTCCATCAGATACCCAAAGCTACCATAAGGCTACCATAATTAAAACAATGTGCAAAAAGACTGACAGAGAAATGGAAAAGAATGGAGACATCAGAAATTAAAACTTGTCAAAGAAAATATCTTTATGAACTTGGGTAGGAAATAGTCTCTTAAACAAGACATAATAAGCCCAAACCATAAAGGGGAAAAAATTGATAAATTCAACTACATTAAAAACAAACCTACAGAATTAGAACATTATTTTTCAGAAGCCACAGACTAGAAGATAGTTATGATCACTATAAACAAACAAAATATTAGTAATAAAAATATATAAATAACTTTTACATAAAGAAAAAGACAGGGGCACCTGGGTGGCTCAGATGGTTAAGCATCTGCCTTCGGCTCAGGTCATGATCCTAGGGTCCTGCGATCGAGCCCCACATTGGGCTCCTGGCTCAGCGGGGAGCCTGCTTCTCCTTCTCCCTCTACCTCTCTCCCTGCTCATGCTCTCTCTCTCTCTGTATCTCTGTGTCTCAAATGAATAAATAAAATATTTTTTAAAAAAGAAAAAGACAACCAACCCAATAGAAAGTAGACAAAGACATGAACAGTCAATTCACAATAGAGCCATGTGACTGACAAATATACATATGAAGGATGCCAACTGCATCAATAATCAAGGACATGTAAATTAAAGCAATAAAATAGCATTTTATGCTTTGAGATAAGCAAAAATTAAGAAGTCTGACAAAAGCAATGAGGGATGTGTAATAATGAAAACTCTGCTGATGGAAGTTAAAATTTGTGTAAACATTTATTAAGACATTAATTTGGCAATATCTAGTAAAACTGGTGATGAATATACTCTACCAGCCAGGAATTCAAATCCCAGGCATACATCCTAAAGCAACTCTAGCATGTATCTGTAAGGAATCACACATAAGGATGCTCATCCTTGCAGCCTCATTTATAATAGTGAAAACAATGGAAATCCTTTTAATGTCTATTTTATTGGATGGATAAATAAATTGTAATACATTTACTCAAAAGTGCATCAATCAGCCGTTAAAATGAATTAACTGGATCTGTAAGTATCAACATGAATAAATGTCAGAAACAAAATAGAAAAAAAAAGCAAGTACCATTTATGTCAAGTGGGAAGCATATCACATGACATAAATATGTACGTGCATATGTATAGTAAATGTATAATTTAAAGAAAGGAAGAACACATACTAACCTCAAAAAAGTGAACGCCTAGCAAGGAAGGAAGGGAAATGGGAATCAAGGAGGTAAAATCATATAGATGGCTGCTATGCATTGAAATGTGTCTCCCCAGAATTCATAGGTTGAAGCCCTAATCCGTAGTGTGGCTATATTTGGAGACAGGGCTTCTAAGGAAGTAATCAAAATTTAATGAACCATAAGAGTGGGGCCCTATTCAATAGAATTGGTGTCTATATAAGAAGAGACACGAAAGAGCTCACACTCTCTCCCCATGCACACACGTTGAAAAAAGGCCAAGTGAGGGGGGGCGGAGCAAGATGGCGGAGGAGTAGGAGACCTGGATTTCGTCTCCTCTCAGGAATTCAGCTGGATAGGGATCAAACCATTCTGAACACCTACAAACTCAACAGGAGGTCGAAGAAAAGAAGAGCAACAACTCTCTCATCAGAAAAGCGACCACTTTCTGGAAGGTAGGACGTGCGGAGAAGTGAATCCGAGGCGATATTCGGGAGGATAGACGGCGGGGGAGGGGCCTCCGGCGGCCGCTTCTGGCAAGTGATAGAGCCGCGGGGCACAAAATCGGAACTTTTAAAAGTCTGCTCCACTGAGGGACGTCACTCTGGTGGCTAAGCGGGGGGTGGAACCCTCCGGGACAGTGTGGTCTCAGGACCCACGGGCCACAGAAAGACTGGGGGTGCCTGAGTGTGGCAGAGCTCCCAGGTATCGGAGCAGGGAAGCCGGCTGCAGAGGCGGAGCCCAGGCGCGGGCTCTCAGCTCGGGGTTGCCATAAACCGTGATCCGCGGCACAGTCGGGCCCCTACTCCTCCAGCAGGGACCCAACAAGCGGCAGATCCGGGGAGACTCACCTTCCTCCCCTGGGAGGAGCCCCGCGGGAGTGCACCGCAGGGATCTGCTGGGTTTGGAGACTCCACCCGGGGTTGGGTGCCAGAGATAGAAACGCGCGGTCACAGGCCGGGTGAGCACGGAGTGCGGCTGGAGACCGGGGAGACGGGAGTGACTGACGGCTTTTCTCTGGGGGCTCACTGAGAAGCGGGACCCCGAGTTCTCGGCTCCTCCGGGGCGGAGATTGGGAGGCCGCCATTTTCACTCTCCGCCTCCAAAGCTGTACGGAAAGCTCGCAGGGAACAAAAGCCCCGGAGAGCAAACCCGGGCAGATTACTTAGCCGGGAGGGGGCAAGGGCGGGGCAATTCTGCCTCCAGCAAAGACATTTGGAAACCGCGGCAACAGGCCCCTCCCCCAGAAGATCAGAGAGAACAGCCAGCCAAGACCAAGTTTACCCATCAATGAGAACAGCAGAACTCCAGCTCTAGGGGACTACTGCATGTAGAATTCATGGCTTTTTTACCATGATTCTGTAGTCTTTCAAAGTTAATTTTTTTTTAACTGTCTTTTTTTCTTTTTTTATTCTTTTTGAATTTTTCTTTTTCCCTTTTTCAACCAACATCTTATCAATCCCTTTTTTAAAAAAAAAAACATTTTTATTTTTCATTTTTAGAGTCATATTCTATCCCTTCATAGTAGTTACCCATATTTTTGGCTTATATATATAAGTTGTTCTCTCTTTAAAATTTTGAGATAGTTTCTTCTAACAGATCAAAATATACCCTAAATCTCTAGTATATGGTGTTTTCTGTTCCCCTGCCTGATCACATCCTCTCCCTTTTTTTCTTCTTTTTTTAAATCCTCTTCTTTCTTTTTTTAAACAACTTCTTATCAATTCCTTTTATAAAATTTTTTATAATTTCCATCTTTACAGTCATATTCCATCCCTTCATCATATCAACCCTTATTTTTGTACATATATAAGTTTTTCTTTCTTTAAAATTTTGGGAGGCACTTTCTTCTAAAAGACCAAAATACACCCCAAATCTAGTGTGTGGCACTGATCATATTTGATCACATTCTGGTTTTTTTGTTGTTGTTTTGTTTTGTTTGTTTTTGTTTTTATCTTTATCTTTTTCTTTTTTTTCTTTTTCTTTTTTCTCTCTTTCCCTTTCTTTTCCCACTGCTTCAGGTTTTTTCTGATTTGTTTAGAGTATATTTTCTGGGGACGTTGTTACTCTGCTAGCATTTTGTTCTCTCATTAATCTATTCTCCTCTGCACAAAATGACAAGATGGAAAAAATCACCTCAACAAAAAGAACAAGAGGTAGTACCGACTGCCAGGGACCTACTCAATACGGACATTAGTACAATGTCAGATCTAGAGTTCAGAATCATCACTTTAAAGATACTAGCTGGGCTTGAAAAAAATATGGAAGTTATTAGAGAAACCCTTTCTGGAGAAGTAAAAGAACTAAAATCCAACCAAGTAGAAATCAAAAAGGCTATTAATGAGGTGCAATCAAAAATGGGGGCGCTAACTGCTAGAATAAATGAGGCAGAAGAGAGAATCAGTAATATAGAAGATGAAATGATGGAAAATAAAGAAGCTGAGAAAAAGAGAGATAAACAACTACTGGATCACGAGGGCAGAATTCGAGAGATAAGCGATACCATAAGACGAAACAACATTAGAATAATTGGGATCCCAGAAGAAGAAGAAAGAGAGAGAGGGGCAGAAGGTATAATGGAGCAAATTATAGCAGAGAACTTCCCTAATTTGGGGAAGGAAACAGGCATCAAAATCCAGGAAGCACAGAGAACCCCTCTCAAAATCAATAAAAATAGGTCAACACCCCGACATCTAATAGTAAAACTTACGAGTCTCATAGACAAAGAGAAAATCCTGAAAGCAGCTCGGGAGAAGAGATATGTAACCTACAAGGGTAGAAACATTAGATTGGCAACAGACCTATCCACAGAGACCTGGCAGGCCAGAAAGGACTGGCAGGATATATTCAGAGCACTAAACGAGAAAAATATGCAGCCAAGAATACTATATCCAGCTAGGCTGTCATTGAAAATTGAAGGAGAGATAAAAAGCTTCCAGGACAAACAAAAACTAAAGGAATTTGCAAACACAAAACCAGCCCTACAGGAAATCTTGAAAGGAGTCCTCTAAGCAAAGAGAGACCCCAAAAGCAACATAGACCAGAAAGGAACACAGACAATATACGGTAACAGTCACCTTACAGGCAATACAATGGCACTAAATTCCTATCTTTCAATAGTTACCCTGAATGTAAATGGGCTCAATGCCCCAATCAAAAGACACAGGCTATCAGACTGGATTAAAAAACAAGACCCATCGATATGCTGTCTGCAAGAGACTCATTTTCGACCCAAAGACAGCCCCAGATTGAAAGTGAGGGGGTGGAAAACCATTTACCATGCTAATGGACACCAAAAGAAAGCTGGGGTGGCAATCCTTATATCAGACAAATTAGATTTTAAACCAAAGACTGTAATAAGAGATGAGAAAGGACACTATATCATACTTAAAGGATCTATCCAACAAGAAGATCTAACAATTGTAAATATCTATGCCCCTAACATGGGAGCAGCCAATTATATAAGCCAATTAATAACAAAAGCAAAGAAACACATCGACAACAATACAATAATAGTGGGGGACTTTAACACCCCCCTCACTGAAATGGACAGATCATCTAAGCAAAAGATCAACAAGGAAATAAAGACTTTAAATGACACACTGGACCAAATGGACTTTACAGACATATTCAGAACATTCCACCCCAAAGCAACGGAATACACATTCTTCTCTAGTGCCCATGGAACATTCTCCAGAATAGATCACATCCTAGGTCATAAATCAGGTCTCAACCGGTACCAAAAGATTGGAATCATTCCCTGCCTATTTTCAGACCACAATGCTTTGAAACTAGAGCTCAATCACAAGACAAAAGTCAGAAAGAACTCAAATACATGGAGGCTAAAGAGCATCCTACTAAAGAACGAATGGGTCAACCAGGAAATTAAAGAAGAATTAAAAAAATACATGGAAACCAATGAAAATGAAAACACAACTATTCAAAATCTTTGGGATGCAGCAAAGGCAGTCCTAAGAGGAAAGTATATAGCAATACAAGCCTTTCTCAAGAAGCAAGAAAGGTCTCAAGTATACAACCTAACCCTACACCTAAAGGAGCTGGAGAAAGAACAGCAAATAAAGCCTAAACCCAGCAGGAGAAGAGAAATAATCAAGATCAGAGCAGAAATCAATGAAATAGAAACTAAAAGAACAGTAGAACAGATCAACGAAACTAGGAGCTGGTTCTTTGAAAGAATTAACAAGATTGATAAACCCCTGGCCAGACTTATCAAAAAGAGAAGAGAAATGACCCACATCAACAAAATCATGAATGAAAGAGGAGAGATCACAACCAACACCAAAGAAATACAAACAATTATAAGAACATATTATGAGCAACTCTATGCCAGCAAATTAAATAACCTGGAAGAAATGGATGCATTCCTAGAGATGTACCAACTACCAAAACTGAACCAGGATGAAATAGAAAACCTGAACAGACCTATAACCACTAAGGAAATTGAAGCAGTCATCAAAAATCTCCCAAAAAACAAAAGCCCAGGGCCAGATGGCTTCCCAGGGGAATTCTACCAAACATTTCAAGAAGAATTAATACCTATTCTTCTGAAACTGTTCCAAAAAACAGAAATGGAAGGAAAACTTCCCAACTCATTTTATGAGGCCAGCATTACCTTGATCCCAAAACCAGACAAAGACCCCATCAAAAAGGAGAATTACAGACCAATATCCCTGATGAACATGGATGCAAAAATTCTCACCAAAATACTAGCCAATAGGATCCAACAGTACATGAAAAGGATTATTCACCATGACCAAGTGGGATTTATCCCTGGGCTGCAAGGTTGGTTCAACATCCGCAAATCAATCAATGTGATACAATACATTAACAAAAGAAAGAACAAGAATCATATGATCCTCTCAATAGATGCAGAAAAAGCATTTGACAAAGTACAGCATCCTTTCTTGATCAAAACTCTTCAGAGTATAGGCATAGAGGGTACATACCTCAATATCATAAAAGCCATCTATCAAAAACCTACAGCGAATATCATTCTCAATGGGGAAAAACTGAGAGCTTTCCCCCTAAGGTCAGGAACGCGGCAGGGATGTCCACTATCACCACTGCTATTCAACATAGTATTGGAAGTCCTAGCCACAGCAATCAGACAACAAAAAGAAATCAAAGGCATCCAAATTGGCAAGGAAGAAGTCAAACTCTCACTCTTTGCAGATGATATGATACTTTATGTGGAAAACCCAAAAGACTCCACGCCAAAACTGCTAGAACTCATACAGGAATTCAGTCAAGTGGCAGGATATAAAATCAATGCACAGAAGTCAGTGGCATTCCTATACACCAACAACAAGACAGAAGAAAGAGAAATTAAGGAGTCGATCCCACTTACAATTGCACCCAAAACCATAAGATACCTAGGAATAAATCTAACCAAAGAGACAAAGGATCTGTACTCAGAAAACTATAAAATACTCATGAAAGAAATTGAGGAAGACACAAAGAAATGGAAAAACATTCCATGCTCATGGATTGGAAGAACAAATATTGTGAAGATGTCAATGCTACCTAGAGCAATCTACACATTCAATGCAATCCCCATCAAAATACCATCCACTTTTTTCAAAGAAATGGAACAAATAATCCTAAAATTTGTATGGAACCAGAAAAGACCCCGCATAGCCAGAGGAATGTTGAAAAAGAAAAGCAAAGCTGGCGGCATCACAATTCCGGACTTCCAGCTCTATTACAAAGCTGTCATCATCAAGACAGCATGGTACTGGCACAAAAACAGACACATAGATCAATGGAACAGAATAGAGAGCCCAGAAATGGACCCTCAACTCTATGGTCAACTCATCTTTGACAAAGCAGGAAAGAATGTCCAATGGAACAAAGACAGTCTCTTCAACAAATGGTGTTGGGAAAATTGGATAGCCACATGCAGAAGAATGAAACTGGACCATTTCCTTACACCACACACAAAAATAGACTCCAAATGGTTGAAAGACCTCAATGTGAGACAGGAGTCCATCAAAATCCTAAAGGAGAACACAGGCAGCAACCTCTTTGACCTCAGCCGCAGCAACTTCTTCCTAGAAACATCGCCAAAGGCAAGGGAGGCAAGGGCAAAAATGAACTATTGGGACTTCATCAAGATAAAAAGCTTTTGCACAGCAAAGGAAACAGTCAACAAAACCAAAAGACAACCAACAGAATGGGAGAAGATATTTGCAAATGACATATCAGATAAAGGGCTAGTATCCAAAATCTATAAAGAACTCATCAAACTCAACACCCAAAGAACAAAGAATCCAATCAAGAAATGGGCAGAAGACATGAAAAGACATTTTTCCAAAGAAGACATCCAAATGGCCAACAGACACATGAAAAAGTGCTCAATATCGCTCGGCATCAGGGAAATCCAAATCAAAACCTCAATGAGATACCACCTCACACCTGTCAGAATGGCTAAAATTAACAAGTCAGGAAATGACAGATGTTGGCGGGGATGCGGAGAAAGGGGAACCCTCCTACACTGTTGGTGGGAATGCAAGCTGGTGCAGCCACTCTGGAAAACTGTATGGAGGTTCCTCAAAAAGTTGAAAATAGAGCTACCATATGATCCAGCAATTGCACTACTGGGTATTTACCCCAAAGATACAAAAGTAGGGATCCGAAGGGGTACGTGCACCCCGATGTTTATGGCAGCAATGTCCACAGTAGCCAAACTGTGGAAAGAGCCAAGATGTCCATCAACAGATGAATGGATAAAGAAGATGTGGTATATATATACAATGGAATATTATGCAGCCATCAAAAGGAACGAGATCTTGCCATTTGCAACGACGTGGATGGAACTGGAGGGTATTATGTTGAGTGAAATAAGTCAAACAGAGAAAGACATGTATCATATGATCTCACTGATATGAGGAATTCTTAATCTCAGGAAACAAACTGAGGGTTGCTGGAGTGGGGGGTGGGGTGGGAAGGATGGGGTGACTGGGTGATAGACACTGGGGAGGGTATGTGCTCTGGTAAGCGCTGTGAATTGGGCAAGACTGTTGAATCTCAGATCTGTACCTCTGAAACAAATAATGCAATATATGTTAAGAAAAAAAAAAAAGAAGAAGAAGAAGAAGGTAGCGGGAGGGGAAGAATGAAGCGGGGGAAATCGGAGGGGTAGACGAACCATGAGAGACGATGGACTCTGAAAAACAAACAGGGTTCTAGAGGGGAGGGGGGTGGGAGGATGGGTTAGCCTGGTGGTGGGTACTGAGGAGGGCACGTTCTGCATGGAGCACTGGGTGTTATGCACAAACAATGAATCATGGAACACTTCATCTAAAACTAATGATGTAATGTATGGGGATTAACATAAGAATAAAAAAAAAAAAAAAGAAAAAAGAAAAAAGGCCAAGTGAGAAGTCTGTAAACCAGAAAGAGTCCTCACCAGGAACAGAATCAGCGGGCATGTTGAGCTGGGACTTCTAGCCTCCAGAACTATGAGAAAATAAATTTCTGTTGTTTAAGTCATATGGTCTATGGTATTCTGTTACTATAGCCTGAGCTGATAACAATGGCAGAACATTAAAATGTGTTAAATCTAAATAATGACTATATAGGGTTGTGTTATAATATTCTCTATGCTTTTTATTTTATTCTAAATATTCCCCTCACATATACAGTCATTGTTTAATCTGACTGATGCCACAAGGAAAACATTAGTAATTTTAATCACACTAGAAACAAGGATACAAAACTAATTCTCCCCTGGAGGTCATAAAAGTTTTACATTTCACTGAATAAAGGTTTCTTGCAGAGAAGGGCTACTTCTGCAAACTGGTGAGGTCATACTGGAGGCCGCTGGAGGTGAGACTCACAGGCACTCATGCCCCTCCTCCTGCACTGGGTCCCCTTGCCGTCTGGCCAATAAATGCCCAACAGGTTTGACACCATCATTCGCTTCTTGTTCCATTCCTTGAATTTTAGGAAACCTGACCTGACAGTGCTAACCCCAAATACTTTCAATCAACCTCTTGACATGAGAGGAAGAAAGATTTACCATGCTATTTTTCAAACAAGAAGAAAAGTGGTATTGCTGTGTCTTACCCAAACACAGTGATACTAACTGTACATCAAAGCATAACAGCACAATGCCTTGCACCTAGTAAGCACTCAATACACATTTACTGAACCAAGAGTTTATGTTTTTAATATTACCATTTGATTTTAGTTCAGCATTTAAACATTTGCTTAAAAGTGTCTACATGAATCAAGATACCAAATAAACCAAGTATGTTTTGGATTGAAAATCATTAACCTAGAATGGTGATATGCTCTGTTCCACTGGTTTTCAAACTTTACAGTGCATAACGATTACCAGGAAGACTCATGGAAACATAGATTTCTGAGCCCCCTTCCCAAAATTTCCAGGGTGGAGATCAAAAAATAGAATTTCTAGCAAGTTCACAGGTGATGTTGATGTCACTGGGCTGGACATTACATTTTAATATCTATTGGTCCAGACCATCACAGGTGCCTGGAGAAAGTAAAGTACAGTTGACCCTTGAAAAATCCAGGAATTAGAGGCACTAACCTCCCCCTCCCACCATGAAGTTGAAAATCTACCTTGAACTGTTGACTCCCCAAAAACTGAACTATTAATAGCCTACTATTGGCCAGAAGCCTCACCAATAATATAAACAGTCAATTAACACATATTTGGTATCTATATGTATTATATGCTGTATTCTTACAATAAAGTAAGTGAAAGAAAATGCTACTAAGAAAATTGTAAGGAAGAGAAAATACATTTAGAGTACCATACCATAGTTACCGAAAAAAATCTGCATATAAGTGAACCCATGCTGTTCAAACCCATGTTGTTCAAGGGTCAACTGTAGTATTTTTAAAATCTGAATCTTATCCATATATATACATACATATACATTCATATATACACTCACATATGTGTATATAATAGAATATGTATACATAATACTTTGTATAACATATAGTAAGATATAAAATAATATAGCTATAATAATCTTATTTATTATACCCTTAAATTACAAATTAGTAAACTGAAAAATAATTGAGTGTTAATTATATGCAGGGCACTATGGTAATTGCATAAGATACATTACTTATTTTAATCTTCACAGCAACTCTACAAGGTAAATATTATTATCCCTATTTTCACATGAGTAAGTTGAGCCTCAGAGAGGTTAAGTGACCTGGCCAGCTAGAGTGGTGACAGTAGAATTTGTGCTTAAGTGGAACTCCAGAGCCCAAGCCCTCACCATTGCTTTCACATCTGAAATAACAAGTAGAGGGCGCCTGGGTGGCTCAGCTGGTTAAGCGACTGCCTTTGGCTCAGGTCATGATCCTGGAGTCCCGGGATCGAGTCCCGCATCGGGCTCCCTGCTCGGCAGGGAGTCTGCTTCTCCCTCTGACCCTCCCCCCTCTCACGTGCTTGCTCTCTCTCATTCTATCTCTCTCAAATAAATAAATAAAATCTTTTAAAAAAAAAAAAAAGAGGGCGCCTGGGTGGCTCAGTTGGTTAAGCGACTGCCTTCGGCTCAGGTCATGATCCTGGAGTCCCTGGATCGAGTCCCGCATCGGGCTCCCTGCTCAGCGGGGAGTCTGCTTCTCCCTCTCCTGCTCCCCCCTCTTGTGCTCTCTCACTCTCTCTCTCTCTCAAATAAATAAATAAATAAAATCTTAAAAAAAAAAAAAGAAATAACAAGTAGGCTCTGGACCTAGCATCAAGCCACAAACCTGACACTGTTTGCACTCCAAAACACCAACAATGGGAGTGTCACATTCATGTCAAGAGCATGATTATGGGAAAAGGCACCACAGCACTTGCTTCCTTCCACCTGAAACTAACCACTTACCCTATGGAGATGAAAGACCAGAAGAAACAAACTGAAGACATTAGTAGAAGATCCAGGTACTATTTTCCTCTTGATCACCCCAAACCACAAAACAAAGATTCTTATACTATACATTCACTTCCTCCCTCAGTCCCAGTGGCATCATTTGAAAACACAATAAAGAAAAGGACAAAACTGCATTTTGGGGGGAAATTATCTTAGCATCCTTTTGTTCCATTTTTTTCTGGTTCGTGAGCTGGTGTGGGAACTTTTGAGGTCTTTACATTTAAAGGGGACGGAAGTGAACACAATTGTTTCTTTGTAGTCCAGGAAGTGTGCGGATGAAAAAGAAATGAAGTAGTAAGCAGGTACAATATGAGATTGGCCCAGTCAGAAAGCTAATAAAATTTCAAGAACAGGGAGACTGGGAAGATTGAGACAAGCTGTTCTTTAAAAGGGAGGAGCAAAGTGTCATCTTTCTTGTAAAGTTGATGGCATATTCATTTTCAGACTTTTCTAGTTTTACTTAAGTTTTAAAGAAGGAAAAAGTGAAAACATTAAAATATTAAATGGACAGAGCAGAGCTTCCCATTAAAATAAATACACTCTGCTTTACTGTTTGGAAAACTCTAACGAGCTCCAGACTATTAACTGAATTCTGTCATTTTTTTAAAGAA
Source organism: Neomonachus schauinslandi (assembly GCF_002201575.2). Taxonomy (NCBI): domain Eukaryota; kingdom Metazoa; phylum Chordata; class Mammalia; order Carnivora; family Phocidae; genus Neomonachus; species Neomonachus schauinslandi. The sequence goes on along the minus strand of NC_058405.1, from coordinate 59,886,523 downwards.
GACATTGCTAGCACATTTCTAGAAGTTAGGTTAAATTGGTATCTAACTTAATGAATCTTGGAATTACAAAATTAAAAGAAAATATGCTAAAATCCTTAGGGAAACAATGCACCTCCTGTGTGGTAATCTGCTTCCTTTTTGCCTGAAATAGGAGGCTATTAGCAATGTTAACCAAAACGGGAGTATTGCTTCAGTCTACATGGAGATCATTTTGCCTCTTGGCTGAGGATGTCAGCATAGTTGGTATTGATCTTGTATGTGTTATTTGAGGTTGAGAAACCTGATATCTAATTGGCACTGACATTCATACATTGCTCAGGATTAAATTTTAACTTCATCCTTGATGCCCTTTTCTCACACTCTACTAGTAACTGGTAAATCCTATCAGCTCTACCTTCAAAATCCAACCCCTTCTCTTCACTCTCGACACATCTACCTGCATTCAAGCCATTAGCATCTTTCACTTAGACAGTTGAATGAGCCTTCTTTGTGCTTCTGTGGAATAGTCTACACATGAGTGGTTAAAGTGAGATAGTGTCACCACATAGCTCAAAGCCTTCAATGGCTGCCCATCTCACTTGGAACAAAATCCAAGGTCATCACCGTAGCCTATAAGGCTCTCCTAGATCTGCCCCCAATTATCCCTCCAACCCTAATTCTTACCTCTCTTTAAGTTCTTTGTGTCTATTACACCAAAAGCTACCCAGCACCATTCCTTGTTCCATTCATTCTCCTTCTCTCCCAGACAGTTATATCACAGCTTCTCCTCTCTCCTCAAAACTCCAAGAGTCCTCTCCATTCCTGCTCCCAGCTGATGGCCTTGCCCCCTACTGTACTGAGAAAACAGTAGCAAATAGAAAGAGTTCCACATGCTCCCACCTCTGTATTTACCCACCTACCAGCATGTGTGCACATTTATTCTGCCCTCCCCATGGATGCATTGGCCAGGCTTCTATTTAAGACCAACCTCTCTACTCATGCACTAGACACCCTCCTTCTCGCCTCCATTAATTCTCTCCTCTCATTTTGTCATCGATTTTCCCCTCTTTCCTAGATCACTCTCATCAGCATAAAAACATGCTATAATTTTTACCTTCTTAAACAAAAAAAAAAAAAACTCTTAACTCTGCTTCCCATATCTACCACACACGGCAGCAAAACTCTAAAGAGATATCTGTATTTCCTCCCCTCCCCTTCACTCTCAACCCCACTACAACTACTCAACACAAATGTAAATCCAATGGTCACTTCTCACATTGTATCTTATATCACCCATGAGCATCTGTTGGCAGAGTTTATCACTCCCTCCTGGATATACTTTCTTTCCTTGGCATCCAGGATACCACACAATTCAGGTTCTGCTCCTGGCCAGTGCCTACTCCCCTCTGCCCCCTGGAGCATAACTCATCCCTGAGCTAGGATTCTCTGACCTCATCTCTTATCACACTCCCCTCATTCACTTTCACCTGCCACACAAGTTGGCCTCTTTGCCAACTTAAATATATCAGTTTAGAAGTCCTTCTCCTTGCTCTTCTCTCTGCCTGGAATGCTCTTCCCTCAGCTCTTTCAAGTTTGTGTTCAAATATCACATAATCAATGCCACCTTCACTGATCACCCTATTTAAATTTGTAATATCTACCACCCTCAAACTTCCCATTTCCATTTATTTTTCTCCAGGGCCCTTACCAAATTTTAACATGCTACAAAATGTACTTATTCAATTTATTTTAAACCTTCCCTTTAGTCTGAATATGGTCACTTTGTCATTCAAAAGTCATTTGATAGATACCTTTAATTCTAGATACCTGCCCATCATAAGCATTTAGCAAATCGTTATCATATTAACAAAGCTACAGCTTTGGCTCCTAACACAGAAGTTAAGACAGTTATCACTACCAAAGACCGTAGATTAAAAAACTGAGACACACTTAGCACCCCAAATTCATGAGCAAAATATTCAATAATAAAATGAGCATATCAAGTTCCCAACAGATTGCTCAGAGCTGATTGGGTCAACATACAGAACCATTTCCATAGCCATGTTGGGAAACACTATTTTTGGAAAGGGATGCCACTCAAATCATCAAATGAGTTAATACCTAAAATAATTAAACAGGTAGAGAGAGTTACCCACTGATCCTATGGGATCATATAGTTACTGGCCCTCAAATGCTTTCATTCCCACAAGTAGTTTATCTTAAATTCTTCATGTCTTAAAATAGACATGGTCATTTTACAGAAGCCCAACTCAGAAATAATTTTAAGATAACACAAGCAGCAGGACCATTTCATGCCAAACTAATGACTTGAGGACATGCAAGGCATGACTCCTCTGTATAAATTCACTTCAGAGCAGGGGTCAAAATCATTAAACTAACATTAGACTGGAGTCCCTGGGCCCAGTGTACCCCATGACTCCAGAGGATTGGGATTTGTAAGAAAAATACTAAACACAGAGACATGTATAAACACTTCAAAAGATTCTTTATACAAATGCCTTTTTGTCTGAAATCAAAACTCCAGAAAACAGAACTGTAAGTTCCACTTTTAAATGACAAGTAAATTTAGAAAGACATTCAAGAGTTAATTTTAAAAGAAAAAGAAAAAACCTCTCAAGATGAAGTATGAAGACATCACGGCCTGACTTTAATGAATGTTAATATTTTAAATGTTCATTATTAAGGTTTGGTCCCATTAAGACACTGTCTTAAAAATTCAAGTTTAGCAACTTCTGAGAGCTTTCGTATTTATGTGATGAGTAATCTACCCCCCAACCCAGCCCAAAGCAATGTCCCTATTGAGGGCTGAGAGGCGAGTGCCTCTATGACCTAGCCATATGATGTCTATATACTTCCCCAGAAGAGGGGGATGAGAGCCACATTCACTGAGCTTTATTTTCAAATTTAAATATATGGAATGCTTAAAGTGTGCAGTAAGGAAGCTTATCCTACACAGAAACTGGCTAGCTCTTTACAATTTTTTTGTTGTTGTTGTTCTCCTTCTGCACAAAACTATACTGTATGTCCAGCCATGCTTACAGGTAAGTATAACCGAGCCCTAGCCACTGAAATGTGAGCAGAAGTAATGTGGGTCACCTTGGCCTTAGCTTACAAAAATATCTCCCCAAGAAATGCCAGCTTAATGTAGATGGGTATGGCAATCTTAAAAGCTATATGTCAAAGGTAGCAGAGCCACAGATAGAAGGAGCCCAGAAAGGAGCCCTTAATCACTAGTTAGAAGTCATTTGAAAGGGAACCAGTTTTAGATACTATGTAGATGATATAAAAAACCTTTTAAAGTTTTTTTTTGTTACAGTAGCTCATATTACCTTAACAAATATCCTATCTTAGTTCAGAATGATAAGAGCTAATGAATTAATTATTTACTAACTTAATTAGTTACTAATGACTAATCCATTTAATGTAAACAACTGTACACCAAGCTTTAATATCCGTTGCCTCTAGCATTCAAATAAAACAGGTCTGTAAAAGTTGTAAACAGACTGATACCAGGGTCAGCTTTTCAGTATTTAAGGCTTTCAATGGGCTAATGTGTAAGACTTCCATAAATAAAATAATAAAATAAAAACAAAGATTTTGCTTGTTGTTGCCACTGTTGAATAAAAGGACATATTGTCTTTTTTACTCTAATCTAGCTTCCTCCTGCCTTTGACCCTGGAGAAGTCAAAAGCATCCAGAAAAAGTAGAGAAAGAGAAGTAAAAGAGTTTTGAGGAACAGGAATCGGTCCTCGAGCAATGGGTCAGACCTGAGCAGAGTGAGGGGAGAAGTTTTAAATCCAAAATAAAATTGAAGTTCTAATTTTGCCAAGACAGGACTTTTAATGTCTGAAATTATCTTAATGATCAAAATGAGAGAAAAGGGAACAAAAAAAGATGGGACAAGCAGAAAACAAGGAGCAACATGATAGATAAAAATCTAACCATATCAATAATCACATTAAAAATGCGATACTTTATGATACAGCATAAAGAATATAGTCAGTGATATTTTAATAGTATTGTATGGTGACAGATGGTAGCTACACTTGTGGTGAGCATTAATGTATAAATTTGTTGAATCACTATGTTGTACACCTGAAACAAACGTAACATTGCGTGTCAACTATACTCAAATTTAAAAAATTTTAATAAAATTAAATTTAAAAAGTAAATGAACGGAAGAAAGAAATCAAAGAAGACACAAATAAATGGAAAAGTATCTCATCTGCATGGATTGGAAGAATTAATACTGTTAAAATGTCAATACTACCAAAAGCTATCTACAAATGCAATACAGCCCATATCAAGATTTCAATGGCACTTTTTATGGAAGTAGGAAAAATACTCCTAAAATTTAAATGGGCCATAAAAGACCCCAAGTAGTCAAAAGAATCCTAAGAAAGAAGAACAAAGCAAGAAGTATCACACTGCCTGATTTCAAGCTTAGTATACAGTATGGCACTGGCATAAAAACAGACAAATAAACAAATGGAACATAAGAATCGAGAGGCCAGAAATAAACCCAAGCATATAAGGTCAACTAATATTTGACAAGGAGTTGAAAACACTCCATGGAGAAAAGACAGTCTCTTCAATAAATAGTACAGGAATAATTGGATATTCACATATAAGAATGAAAATGGACCCATATCTTACACCACTCACAAAAATTAACTCGAAATGGATTGAAGACTTAAATATAAGACCTGAAACAATGAAATACCTAGAAAAAACAGGAACAAAGCTTCTTGGCATGGGTTTTGGTAATGATTTTTTGGATATGGCACCTAGAGCACAAGGAATAAAATATAAAATAAACAAGTAGGACTACATCAAGCTACATCTGCACAGCAAAATAATAAATAAATAAAATGAAAAGACAACCTAAGGAATAGGAAAAAATATTTGTAAGCCATATATCTGATATGGAGTTAATATCTAAAACATAAAAAGAACTCATACAACTCAATAGCAAAACAACAATAAAATAAAACAAATAGCCCAATTAAAAGATGGGCAAAGGACCTGAATAAACATTGCTATAAAGAAGGTATATGAAAGACCAACGGGTACATGAAAAGATGCTCAATATCACTAGTCATTAGGGAAATGAAAATTAAAACCACAATGAGATATCACCTCATGCCTATTAGTATGGCCACCATCAGAAAGACAAGAGATAACAAATGCTGGTGTGCATGTGGAAAAAAAAGGAACTTTTGTACACTGTTGGTGGGATTGTAAATTGGTACAACCACTATGGAAAACCATTAAAAAATTAAGAACTACCATATGATCCAGCAATTCCACTTCTGGAAATCTCCCTAAAGGAAACAAAAACACTAACACAAAAAGATTTGCACCCCCCATGTTCGTATCAGCATTATTTGTAATAGCCAAACCATGGAAACAACCTGTGCCATTACTGGATGAATGGATGAAGAAGATGTAATAAACACACACACACACATACACACAATGGAATATTATTCAGCCATTAAAAAGAATTAAATCTTGCCACTTATAACAACATGGATGAAACTTGAGGGCATTATGATAAGTGAAACAAGACAGAGAAAGACAAATACTATCTGGTCTCACTTATATGTGGAATCTAAAAAGCAAAAAGAAAAAATAAACAAACAAAAAAGCCCAGAGATACAGAAAACAGATTGGTGGTTGCCAGAGGTCAAGGGTGGGAGAAATAGGTGAAGGGAATCAAAAGTTACAAACTTCCAGTTATAGAACAATAAGGGGATATAATGTACAGCATGGTGATTATAGTTAATAATACTGTATTCCATTTTTGAAAGTTACTAAAAGAGTAAATCTTAAAAGTTCTCATCACAAGAAAAAAAAACATAACTATGTATGGTGATGGATGTTAAACAGACTTATTGTGGTGATCATTTTGCAATATATATAAATATTGAATCATTATGTTGTATATCTGAAACTAATATGTTGTATGCCAACTGTACCTCAATTAAAAAATTAAAATAAAGAAATAAAACAAAAAATATAAAGAATAAATAATAAAAAGGTAATCAAAAATGTTTAGAACATAAGAAACGAAAAAATACATACTATTAGAAAATCATTGGAGGTAATAAAAAAGAACATTTTATACCCAAAACCTATAGGACACAAATAAAAGCTATACTCAATGCAAAATACATACCTTTAAATGCCTTAATTTGTTTAAAAAGGCAGAAAATTAAGAAACTTTGTGTTAATAAATAAGAAAAAAAATGACAAAATTAACAAAAATAAACTGGGAAAATAACATTTATAAAGATAAAAGGTAAAATTCACAATATGAGAAACAACAACAAAAATAGTAGAAAGGATAATTAAATCCAAAAGTTCATTCCTTGCAAAAGCCAATAAAATAAATAAAACTCTTGAAAGCTTGATAAAATAAGAAAGAAAAAGTACAAAGTAAACACGATTTAGGAATGAGAAAGGAAACATAATCATTGATTCAGGAGAGATAAAAGAATAACATAAGAATACTAAATGCAACTCTCTGACAAAAGATTTCAAAGCCCAGAGGAATAAATTATTTCTTAGCAAAACATCAATTACAAAACCAACCCAATAAGAAGTAGACAATTTCGGGGCCCTGGAGTGCCTCAGTCGGTTAAGTGTCTGCCTTCAGCTCAGGTTATGATCTCAGGGTCCAGGGATCCAGCCCCACATTGGGCTCCTTGCTCAGCAGGGTCTGCTTTTCCCTCTCCCTCTGCCTGCCTCTCCCCACTCCCCGCTCCCGCTCCCGCACTCAGGCATGCACACTCTCTCTCTCAAATAAATAAAATCTTAAAAAAAAAAGAAATGGATAATTTTAATCAATTGCCAAATAATCCATAAAATGATCAAGATCTACTGTTTAAAAAGATACCAAGACTAGATGGCTCCATAGCTGACTTTAAGCTGATCTTTAAAGAAAATTTGTGTTGTTTAAAATAAACCACAGAAAAATATATAAAGCTCCCAATGATGCCAACATAATTTTCCTATTCAAATTTGATAAAAATAGAAGCAAAATAGAAAACTGTAAATCAATTTAACTTATTACTATAAAAGCAAAGACTCTAAATAAGATATTAGCAAAGAGAATCTATCAATCTATCAAAAGACTAAGTGGAATATATTTCAGCAATAATAAAGTACTTCATATCAGGAAATGAATGTATCCACTTGATCCAGTACAACAAAAAACTAAAAGATAAAAATACATGTCTTATCAATAGATACTTTAAAAGCATTTGGTAAAATTCAATGGCTAGTCCTAATTAAAAATAGCACTAGAAAAAAGTATCCAAATTCAATAAAGACAAATTTCTAAAAACTAGCACCAAATTCTAAAATCAGAAGCAGACAAAGATGACCAATTTCACATTATTTTTAACGTTATTATAGGTTTTATAGCAAACACTAAAAGAAAAGAAAATAACTAGCAAAAAGCATTGTTGTTAATTTTTAAAAATATTTATTATTATATAAGAAATTAGAATAAATAATTTTACTAATTTTAGAATTTTTTATATTGGGATTTCTTGAGTTTTGTATTTATACAACTATACAGTCATATAATAGCAAAAGATAGGTTTTTTTCAATGCTTTTTTCTAGTTATTTCATTTTCTTATAACAAATACAGAAATAAATTCCCAGATGGGTTAAAGTTCTAAATAACAAAATTAAGAAACTGTAAGAAAATCTGAGCTCTCACAATCTACAAGTGTCTAGAATTCATGACTCCCTAACATGACTAGAAACCCAGGAATTAAGGCTAAATTCATTTGGCTAAATAAAAACTAAAAACTTTTATATGGCAACAGATCTCATAAATAAAGATAATAGATAAAAAATAGATGTGGGAAAAAAGTATCTGTAACAAATAATAAAAGTTTAAATTAATATGCAAAAGTATCTTACAAATAGACAAGATGAGTAAACTAACCCAATAAAATGATGGACAAAGACAATTCACAGATGAACAAATCTGTGGTAAACAAAAGATGTACAAATTTATAAATAGTAACGATGAATATGCTAATTACAGTAACAACATGATTATCACTTTACACCCATCGGACTGAAAAAATTTAAAAGAGCCACAACATCTATTGCTGGCTGAAATGTAATGAAAAGGATATTCTCATATATTGCTGGTGGAAATGTGAAGTGTTACAGCCTTTGGGGAAAGCAACCTGGTATCATTTATTATAATTAAAACACATACTTAGATCCACCCAACAATAACATTCCTGGGTATTCCATAAAAATAGAAGTATTTATTTATACAGACAAATGTAAAAAGATATTGGTTGCAGCACTGTCAATAGAGGTAGAAGAAAAAGAAAAAATAGAAACAAAAGCAATGCCTATCAATAGGAGAATGGCTTTTAAAAATTCCAGGCATTAAAAGTAATGAATTGGAGCTCTACCACATGACTTAGAGGATTTTCAAATGAGAACCTGTTGAATGAGAAAAGAAAGATGCAGAAAAACATGTATTATATGATTGTACTTCCATAAAAAACACACAAATCTTACATATGTATATTATGTGAGGGGGCATGTATATTATATGATTATATGAGGACAGATAAAACTACAGAAAAAGATGCATTCGATGCTATTTTTTTTTTAAGATTTTATTTATTTGAGAGAGAGAGAGCACAAGAGGGGGTAGGGTCGGAGGGAGAAGCAGACTCCCTGCCGAACAGGGAGCCTGATGTGGGACTTGATCCCGGGATTCCAGGATCATGACTTGAACTGAAGGCAGTCGCCTAACCAACTGAGCCACCCACGTGCCCCATTCGATGCTATTTTAAAGGCTACTTGGGAGCCAGGGGGGCTGATGTGACAGGAAGGAAGAGGGTTGAAGCAAATAAAAAAGAAAAGAAAAACTTGCCATAAAAGGAGCACTTCATAATTTTACAAGTATTCATTTGAAAAAATTATGTATATGTGGGTACATATAGTTAAAATATGTATTCTTTAAAAATATATTAGATTTAAAATATTTTAAGGAAAAAATAAATACATCAGTAGAAAAATAGTTTGCTCTTCTAGTGATCAAAGAAATTCAAGGTAAAATAATGAGATATCATTTTTCCATAAAAGATTAGAAAAGATTTTAAAAATTGGTAACACCCACCAGCTGTGCGAACGTGAAGAATTAAATATTTTTGATGCTTTGTGAGTGTAAATTGTTAGAAACTTTCTGAAGGATACTTTGGCGGTATTTAAGAAAAGCCTTTAAATAATCACTGCATAATCATACAGAAATGCACATACAGAGTAAGTATTGTCATTAATGCCAAGAAGTTGTAAGCAAGTTAAATAAATGAAATAGCATATGTAAAGTGCTTTGCATAAGCCTGGAATATCACTAGCACTCAATAAATGTCCAAAAACAGGGGGACTGGATAATCAAGTGGTAGTCCAACTCAGAAGGGAAAAAAATAACAAAGCATTTAGTAAGTAGTACTAGCATCCTGAAATGGAAAACAATGCAAGTTTAAAAATGATAATGCTGGGGACCCCTGCCTGGCTCAGTCAGTAGAGCATGAGACTCTTGATCTCAGGGTTGTGAGTTCGTGCCCTACGTCCAGCATAAAGATTACTTAAAAATAAAAAAAAAAAGAGTGAAAAAAATTTTTTAATGAAAATGATAATGCTGATCTACATTCATGACATAGACATTAAAAAACAAAAGATATCATTAAAGGGGAAATAAAGTTGTAAGTAGTATCCACGTTTGAAAAAGCATTTATATTTGTGTAGGAAAGTATCTAGAAAGAAGTGAACCAAAATGTTAACAGTGGTTATCCCTGAATGTGGACTTTTCGGTTTTGAGGCTCATTTTTTGGTAGCCATCCGTGTTTTCTAAATTTTCCACAATAAAAATGTACTTTTGCATAATTTTTAAACTTTTCAAAGCACAGTAGGGTGGATGAGTATTTAGAATATGGAATCAGAATCCCAGCTCCTTAACTTAATAGCAATGTGACATTAGGCATTTTACTTTTAAAAAAACATGCTTTTCATCTGTTGGTTAATTACATAGAGCCAAAATTACATAGAGCCACTGGTCATTCCAAATCAATAGGCATTTGCTGTACTTGAATCCATGGGCGGGGTAGAAAAGGGGGGTTGTGCTGACATTTGCTCACACTAGCAAAATTTTTATGTTGCCCTAGTAGGTATTCAAAAGACAGGATCAGACACAGGAACTTATGTGGTTATTTTCAAACATCTCATGACTTGAAAGAACAGGTGTTGGAGGAAACTGTGTCTATATATTTGCTAGGAAAGCATTCTCAGGTTTCTTTTCTAATCATGGAAAAGATGATACATTAATGTGACTATTACCCCTACTTTCTGAAAACAGCCAAGCAACCAGATGCATGAAACCCACATTCAGGAGAAATGAAGTCATGAGTAAGAGTCCCAAGCATTCTAGCAATGAAGCTATTAGAGTTACATAACCTAAAGTTTCCAACACATTTTCCCAGGTCCACCATGTACCTAATAAAACTTTTCCAAGGACTACTGAAAGACAATTCTAAATTCATATATCATGACCTTTGGACCAACTCCAGTGAAATACAGAATGTCCCTGATGGGAGTGTTTATGAATGCAATTGGTACATGCTCAAAATTACTTTGGAAGACTAATGGAAATTTTTGATTCACAATTGGATAGAGAAAAGGAGGAGAGGACATTCAGTTCTGGAACCAAAAGATTATCAAAAATGAAGAGCAAGTAGAGAGACTGATACCTCCTTAGGAAGGACAAAGGAGAGAGGACCTGAATACATATGGAAGGCATCTGCCTTCAACCACAAGCATCTGCAGGAGGCATCCGCCTTCAACCACAAGCCCAGCACCATCCTTTGAAGGGAGATGATGGGAATCACTGATCTTTCTGATTTTCTTTAATATTGAGAGCAAATGATTCTGCCTCATGAATGAACAAGAGGGCTAAATACTCAGGACGAGTCCAGTGTGAAGTCAAATTAAAATAATGTAATCCAACCCTACTTAAAGATAAGCAGTCATCTCCAGTCTGGGCCTCCTAACTGGTCTCTGTTTCCAATCTCACCTTTCTATGGTCTACCTTCTATATGGCAGCCAGTGTGATCTTTTTAAAGCAAAAATCGGATCATGTCTCTCCCTGATGGCTTCTCTTCAAACTTAGAATAAAATCCAAAGTCCTCACCAGGACCTACAGAGTAACCATAGGTTTTAGTTTTCCTGAACAATCCTGGTTTACGGCTAATGAGGTCCTTCCCCCAATATCCCTTTGGCTCATTCCCTCACTTATCCAGGTGTCTGAGGAAACATTATCTCCTCAAAGAGGTCTTCCTTGACCTTCCTACTGAAAACAACTCTCTCGCCTCTCCTGCTTTACTTTGTTCCAAATACTTTGTCACTACTTAACATTATATCATGTTTTAATTTCTTAATTTGTTTGTATGTCTGACTGGAATTGTGCTTCCTGAGGGCAGCACATCATTGTCTTCACTAACACACCCCCAGCACTGGCCCTGGGGAGTGGCTCAGCAAATATCTGATGAACAAATGAATAAGTGAGTAAGTGATTAAAGGAAGGAAGGAAGGCAGGAAGGAAGGGAGGAAGGGAGGAAGGAAGGAAGGGAGGGAGGGAGGGATGGAGGGAGGAAGGAAGGAGTCTTTGGCTCTGCTTAGCAAGTATTTACTCACTCCAAGTTTATATTAAACATTGCTTGAGCTAGTGATTTGTAGATGATGATGAATATGGACCATGACAAGTGCTACTGGTACACCATCAAACCAAATGTACATTTCACCTCTGATTGCTTTACTAATTTCTAGGTGTTATGAACATTATCTATGGACAACGTCTCCAGGACAAGCCCTGAGTATGGATTCCCAGCAGTCAAAGTTCTGTAGGGTAGCAGATTCCCTCAGCCCCACAGCACCGGCTCGAGGGTCTTTGCCAATTCTTGAACTTTACCTCTCTGCATGCAAGCAAAGATGAGCAAGGGACTAAAAGAAAGCTGATTTTTTGCTTTTCATAAAAATGTCCTGAGAAGCGCGCATGTGTGTGCGCGCACACACACACACACACACACACACAGAAGTCACCAAAATCACAACACATCTAATTTCTGTCAGAGCAAGCCAAGTATTCCCATCGTAAGGGTAAGGTAATTGAGTCTCCATGACTTTAAGGGACATGAACGTGCTCATATAACTAAAAAGTGGCAAGGCTCAAACTTACAGATCCACGTTTGGTATCAAATCTATACTACCATTCAAAAAAAAGAGGTCAGTCTTTAAGGGAAATGCACTTTCCTATAAACTTTTAAAGTAGCCCAATGCCCCACAGGGGACCCACAAAGTTGAACAAACAACCTGAAAACATATTCTTGACTGGACAACAAATAGTTGTCAACAACGGCTCCCCAGTGACCCAAACTCCAACTGAGTCTTTCAACCAGCTCAGTTTTCCCAAGCTTTGAAAATAGGCTATAGATGATGGGGTCCAACCACACTGCAGCCCTAGGATTCTCTCTCTGGAAGGAATAAGAGGCAAGGTCTGCCCTTTATACTTCTTTTGCCAACATATAGTTGCTCTTGAATAATTACACTAGAGAGAAAAGTTGGCCTTCAGTGCAGCTCTCAGCGAACTTAGAGTTACCACTTAAATTACTCAAAAACTAGAATTTCTGTCTGCTGGCCTGAGAATCTGACAGCACCACTTCTAAGGGAGAAACTCCATCCCCTGTGGGAGGGTCAGTGAGAGGCTCCCTGAAGTTCCTGTTTCTTCGCTCTATCTCAAAGCAGGCACTTGGGATCCCAGCCAGCAGCACCGCAGCACCCAAAATTGTTTAAGCCCTGGACTGTATCTGGTATTGTCAGACTTTCAGCAGTGGGCGGGGGAGTGCTCCACTGTACTGTCTTTCTCTTGAAAAGTACTTGGGGCGCCTGGGTGGCTCAGTTGGTTAAGCGACTGCCTTCGGCTCAGGTCATGATCCTGGAGTCCCGGGATCGAGTCCCACATCGGGCTCCCTGCTCAGTGGGAAGTCTGCTTCTCCCTCTGACCCTCCTCCCTCTCATGCTCTCTGTCTCTCATTCTCTCTCTCTCAAATAAATAAATAAAATCTTTAAAAAAAAAAAAGAAAGAAAAGAAAAGTACTAAGCTGGTGATTGTTAACCCTCGCATGAGGATGGCTATGAGGACCTGCTGGCTCATAGAGTTCTCCTCGCCCTCACCCTTTTGTCTGTCTTGTGGCTTCATTGTCCCTCCAGTTCTATGCATGGTACATTTCATGGGTCTGAAAACCCACCTCAGGAGATGACTTTCTGGAGGTTCCCCATGATATCCACCAGACCCCAGGGTGGGTGGAGGGGACAGTTCCTGAGAGAAGGAAACATCCCAGGAGCCAACCTCTGCAGCAAGCCCACCCTCTGGGCACAGATCTCCAAAGCTTTGAACACTGCCCTCAGGGATGACAAAGTGCATGCTAAGATCTAGGGCCGTTTAGAGCAACTATTTCCTAGGGCTGAGGAGGGCCTGCCTGAAATCCTGAACTGAGCAAGCTGGAGTGTTCACAGGTGAGGAGAGAGACGGAGGGAAAAGAAGTGCCCCAAGGCCTTACCAAGGGGTGCAGGGCTGAGACCCCACTGCATTTAGATGACAACATGTTTGTATGGAAGTTCACACTCTTCAAAACACTGTGATGCATTAATGCATTGACCCATCCAGTGTGACCTAAGAATGATTGGAATCCCCTCTTTACAGTGCCCAGAACGGTGTGCAGCCCAGAGAAAACACTGAATGAGTATCTGTTGAATAAATTTCAGGATGAGTGAAAAGAAAGGGAGAGTTGGGGACAGGAATCTGAGTGTCTCGCCTCTAGGTATGTGTGTGAAGGGATCTCGGTTCCAACAACTCATCTCTTGACAGGCTCATGCTTTGTCTAAGAAGCTGCAAGGCTATTAAACCCAAACTCTGCAATTACTGAAATAAATTTACAAAATAAAAGGTAGCTGAAACAGCACTGCCCTCATTTTCAGATTCCTCTCTGTTTTATATCTCTAAGTGAAGATACTACACTTGGAAATGGAACTACATTTTGTTTTAATGTGTTTTTCAAGGATAAAGGAATTCTGCTCCATGTATTTTCCCTAATTTTCCTCACCTAGGGCCACCCTACTTCAATACATGCTTGAAAAAAATACACCCAGTGAATGGACATTCTGTCCCATCTCCAGGCTCACTAAAAATGCCTGGTCTCTGAATTGCTGTACTTCTTATGAATATCTACTTCCCTTCCCATCCTGGCATTCACTCAAGTCAATTAGTCTTTCCTTCTTCTGTATGTCAGAGATTCTCCATCTCTTGTTCTCAGACTTAGGGAATTAATTGCCAAGCCCAGGTTCAGTAACAACCTTCTCCCAATATTATACAATGACAGCTGAGTGCACAAACTAAGCCAGATTATAACCTCACACCTGATAGTTTGCAAAGTGCTTTCACTTACTGCTATCCCATTTTAATTTTCTCAACATCCCAGTAAGATGGGAGCAGTTGTCCTTATTTAGGGGGAAAGGAAAGGCTCACTTAACACTAGGAAGTAGCAGGGTTGGCTTCAATTCCAAATCTCCTGAATCTCCGTAGGTAGCACCCCTGTGCCCTAGGCTATGTCAGGGTGCAGTTAGTCCCCAAGCACATTACATGCTTGGTTCTCAAAGTGTGGTGCGGGTATCCCCTAGGGTCTTGTTAGAAATGCAGATTTTTCAGGCCCCTCCCCAGAGCTACAAAATCAGAATTGTTTTTAACAAGAGTCCTGGCAATTTGTGTGCCCTTGAAACTTTGACAAGAACTGCCCAAATCACTTAAAATCCGGAGTGTTTACTTACTCTTCCCAGAAGCCTTATCATTTCTTATCTCCAGGAAGACAAGATGGGATGTTCTTTTTGCTTTGTATGCAAATTCAGCAAGATCAAAATAAAAGCAACCTCCTGTGCCCTATCAGTTATCAAAAACAGGTTTTTCACATCAGACACTCCCAGGTTATTTTCAACTTTTATTAGTTCATAAAATTGGGTGTTTGTTCTGTGCTTTCTTCCCTCCTCTTTTTTCTCTGGGGAGCCAGTGAACTTTAATAGTTATTATTCCAGGGCAGAGTTACTAACTCTCTAGCTAGTAAGAAGCCCACAAAACAAAGAGGTTTGTTTATGCAGGTTCAAATCCTGGCTCTACCACAGTCTGGCTGTGTAAAATTTCTACCTTTCAGAGTTTTGTGAAAATACAAGATAATGTAATAGAGTACCTAGCACAGTGATTAATTTTTTGCAGACAATAAATATTATGTCACTGGTTGAATAAAGAAATGAATGGATAAACAGGAACTATGGGGAGGAAGGGCTTGAGCAGGAAGAGGCCAGAGGTAGGAAAGGGATAGTTACTGGAGTGTGTTTATTAAATGTTCTTTCCTGTACTTAAAGAAGAGGGGAAGGTGATGAAGGAAGTTTATGGTAATCCGGTTTGAAAACCCAACGGGCAGTGAAGTAATGAAAGTCCCATGGATGTTGGAATGGGGAAATAACTCAAATTGTGCAAAAGTATCATAGACATTACAAAGTACTTTCCAAGCATGAGTATTAGCATTACTGAGAGATGGATGGCAGCATTGTTCTTTAGATTATCTATTCTTTTACTATCCTCTTACTGATTACCTAGAGGTTGCAACATTTGCATTTTTAACAAGCTCTGCAACTAATTCTGATACACATTAATGTTTAAGAACTACTTCTACATTTGAAGGAAGAACCCAAAAATAAGTAAGCTAACAAATGTGGGAAAGAGTTTGCTTTGAGTAAGGTACAGAAAGAACTAAATGAGAAGTTACATGAGCAATGGGAAATTATAAGGCTAGAGAATGGGAAGGGGTCCCCAGTCACAGTATTCTCTTTTGGATTTATTGCATGGTGCCCTGAGTTATAAAGAAGCATATTCTTCTAGAACATATTTGAAGTTCATGATGCAAAACTGGCTATTCTGAAGCTCTGCCACCTTTTAAACTCTACCCAGAGCTGGGCATCCTTGACTTTTAACCAGTTAGCTATGAGGTGCAGTGTTGTCTTAACCATAGAGGAGATAAGAGCTAGTAAAGGTTTCCCCTAATGGAACCATTTGGTTATCGCACATCATGTATACATACACTGTCTTTTGTATAATTCTCAGTATTTTTAAAGGAAAAAAAAAAAAAGGAAGTTTGATTAAAAAAAAAAAATCAACCTCACCTAAACCAGTTTCTAGAGCATTACAATTTTTCTTCAGACCTACTACCAAGGATCTATAATTTAAACTTGGCCCTAGATGATTAGTACCCAGATTCCATGTAGCTGGAGATAGTCAGGAAAAGTCAGACACTGTTTTGGCCCCCAGACCAATAAACTGGTCTCAGGCTACTGCATTCTCTACTGATGGATAAGAAGTCAATGGATATGCAAATGAATTCCTTTTACATCTGTAATATTTTTAAATATTTCAAGCAAAGAAGAACTGCATGATCATTTTAAATTTTTTAAAAAATCTTTTAAGAACTAAATGGTCTTAAAACGGAAAAGAGAAACCCAGCATTTTTTACATGTATAATATTTCCCCCAAGGAATTCCTGTAACATTTTATTCTTCTGTAAACTTTAGAAACAAGCCTGATTTATATCTATTTTGCATTAACCTTTAAGACAGAATCTTCTTACATGTTTGCTATCAAATACCTGTTGTTTTTGCTCTGTTTTGTTTTGCTTTGCTTTGTTTAAAGGGCTATTTTTAGTTTTTTCTGCAATAATATTGACAACTGGGAATGGAGATGGGTTATGATTCTCAAGAAATCATAGGCAAATGCCTGAGACCTAGGGCATAAGCTAAAAAATAGTGACTTTAACTAGGCATTCAAAAACCTAGATAGCCAACAAGTGTAGATACCTTATCTGGAACGTTTCTCTTCAAAAACATACTTACTATTCTAGAAATCATATCACAGGACCACCCAAACTGTATTTTCTAAAACACTGTTTCCCAAAATGGGCTCTGGCAAACACCAGACCTACGAGATGCTTTGTGAAGAAAAAAGCAGTTTGTGAACAAATCAGTTTGCAAAGCTGTGTTTTCTGACAGTGAAGATAAAAATAGTAATTATAGCATTTAACTGAGACTCAGGGCCCTAGCCACATTATTATTCACAAGTAAAATAAAAACAGCCACAGCGATCACTTTGTTCATTCCAAAGGAAAGACATAGCTGGCATCGACATTTAAGAAGGAGGAATCTTTCCATAGTATTTACCATAGAGGAAGTAACTAGAATATTATCTCCATCCTTATTAGCTGCAGAAGGCACAAGCTTCCTCTTGGAGCAATACACAGAGGTCTAGGCTCACACACAAATGCTCCCTAGCACATGTTTTTCCCTCATAGCATTTAGTATATGCAATTATTATCTTTTTTCACTTGTTTCTGTCTCTTCAACTTAGAATGTAACCTCCAAGGGAGGAGCACCATGTCATTTGTATTTGCAGCTGACCTAGCCACATGCTTGACACACCACAGGAATAGGTATGTGTTAAGAAAGTGAATGGTTGGGGCACCTGGGTGGCTCAGTCTTTAAGCATCTGCCTTTGGCTGAGGTCATCCCGGGGTCCTGGGATCGAGCCCCGCATCGGGCTCCCTGCTCAGCGGGAAGCCTGCTTCTCCCTCTACCAGTCCCCCTGCTTGTGTTCCCTCTCTCGCTATGTCTCTCTCTGTCAAATAAATTAATAAAATCTTTAAAAAAAAAAAAGTGAATGGTAAAGTTCCCTAATAAAGACCTGGCTTCTAGGATCTACAGTTTACTAAGAGTCATCAAAAGGATGGATTTTCAAGAGTAGCTAGAAAACTGCTTCATGCAAATGTCTAATATTCTACCTAAAAATCATCAGCTTTTCTTACCAACTTCTCTGCAGGCCCACATTGTATCCACATTGGTCTCATGGAGTTTCATGAGTCATACAAAGTTAGGTCACTGATAAGGGGTCACAGGGATGCATCTGACTTCCAATTCTGCCAGCTAAGAATGGGTCTCTTTGTGCTTTATTTTGTTTTTCCAGGTTCATTGAATTATAATTGGAAAGTAAAAACTATATATAGTTAGGGTATACAATATGATGATTTAATATATGTATACATTGTAATGTGATTACCACAATCAAGTTCATAGATATACCCATCACTTCACATGGTTACTTTTGTGTTTGTGTATGTGTGTGTGTGGTGAGAACACTTAAGATCTACTCTCTTAGCAAAGTTCAAGTACACCTACAGTATTATTAACTATAGTCACCCTGGTGTGCTTTAGATCCCCAGAACTTACTCATCTTATAAATGAAAGATTATACCCTTTGACCAATATCTTCCCATTACCCCAACCCCCAAGCCGTGACAACCACTGTTATACTCTCTGGTTCCATGAGCTTGACTTTTTTATATTCCTCATATCTTTGTATTTTAGATACTGATTGAGATTCAACCACTGGGGCATGAGGAGTAGGTTCTCCACCTAAGCTTTGCCCTTAGTCCTGGGTGCCTGTCCAGATAAGCCTGGGATCAAGACAAAATGCCCCATGGCTCTCAGACATGGAAGAGTTGAGTTTCATGGAGCCCTGGGGTTGGGATGAAGGGGTAGTATTCCCCACACACTGACATATCCACACCGACTTGAACTGATTCCTGGCCTTCTAAAGTGGAAATTTCATTTGCTGCTTAGTCTTACCTTAGTTTAGCACAATTCCCATAAGAGCAAAGGAACTCAATCCAGAGGCCAAAGTGCTGATCCAAAAACGAAAGTAAAACGAGTAATTATAAGAGTCAGTACTTACCTGGTGTTATCCTAGGAGTCTGCACTTTGCTAAGCACTATGCATACATCATTATTGCATTTAATCCCCTCAAACATGCCATGATGCAAATCCTGCTATTGTTCCCATTTTACAGATGAGGAAAGAGAGGCATGATACCTACTAAATCAAACCATGGCAACCCAAGGCAACAATCATAAAGCACTACAGGCCCCTTTCTGCCTTCCATAGATCCAAAATACAACTTAAAGTGACAAAAAAGATGGAAAAACTGGGAACCTAGAAATATTTTTAACTTTTCTGGCCACCCAGTGACCACCTCCAAAAGACTTTATTGTATTGATTTAGCTCATCTCAGATGCACATACCATAGGTCCAAATAGACTCGTATAACTGCATTAGTCATTCTAGATACTTTAATCCATTACTTAATGCATTACTCAGATCCTGGTACCAGGAGGGAATGGCAGGAAGTCAAGGTTGGTTATACATGGATGAAACAATAATAGTCTTGAAAACCCCTGCACCTGTGAAGAAACAGCCAGAATTTGAAAACATCTGACTGTCAAAGTTTTATAGTTTGTCATTTAAAATGCTTGCCACAGATCTTACTTTCAAGCACATAGTATCTTTGCATCACTGATCAACTTCTAAATATTCGTCCTCTAATTAGAGGAACCCCCAATCAAAAATGAGTCACTGACATTTTCCTCAGCATTTTGTTTCAGTAAGCCAGAATAAACACATGGAATTGTTACTATGGAGACCAAAGGTACTGAAGGGACCCAGCCTCTCATTAAAAAATTGACACACCAGCAGGAAAAAAAAATGATGGATGTTGTGGTTATTTTAGGGAAAATCATGTCCCAAATGTTGAGGTTAAGTCAGCCACCTCTTTTCCTCCAGAAAAAAAAAAAGAAGAAGTTTCCGATGCAAATGGTTTGAATTAATGCCATGGATATTTATAACAACAGTCTGGTTAAGGGAACTTATTTGCTATTCATCAAGCAAATGTCCCCTAGGATTAAAGGAGCCCAAAGAAAATATTTTTAAAATAATAAATAAAATGTCTTTTGGGGTGGGAAGCAGTTATATTTGTATTCAACAGCATGACTGCGGGACTGAAACCTCAAAACCCAAGGCCACTGGGACTGGACAATTCTGCAGTGCTTTTGGAAGAGATCAGCAAGACACATGTAACCCAGCTGACGTGTCAGCAGGAGAGCGAGTGTTTTCTTAAGTTGACACCCCAAGTAGTAAATAAGAAAAGAGAAACCAAGAGTGGCCCAATACACAGATCTAAAATTGGAGAGGCACTGACTGTCTCTTTTTTAAACAACTTCCTTACTTGAGATTTGGAGAGAAAAGGTGGAAGGGAAGAAGCTTAACTTTTTAGCATATCACTGAAAAATGCCATCCTCACTTTTCAAAAATAGCACTAGATGAAGAAACGCTGTTTGGGTGAAGCACTATTATACAGTCTCCTCTCCTTCACGGTGCCTCTGGGAGGGAGACCCGCGTGCGCAGCAGTACAGAG
Source organism: Neomonachus schauinslandi (assembly GCF_002201575.2). Taxonomy (NCBI): domain Eukaryota; kingdom Metazoa; phylum Chordata; class Mammalia; order Carnivora; family Phocidae; genus Neomonachus; species Neomonachus schauinslandi. Next base: position 59,866,085 of record NC_058405.1, on the reverse strand, counting down.
AGCCAATACAGGGACCAAAATGTTATGAAGGGTCCATGAAGGCCCCGTGAGGGTGAAGACAGCATCGGTGGCCATGAGCAGAGGGCCAGCATCGGGCTCACCCTCCTGTCTGATCTCCATCTGGAGGCCTGACACCAGGTGACCGGGGACCCTCCTGATCCTGTCTTTAACTATGGATATTTTGTCCAAATGTGGATTTCTAAAAATATTTTTACTTTAAATATTTATTATTTACATAATTTTAAATATTGCATTAAAATAGTACTTATCTTAATTATTGGATTTTTGGTGTTCCCTTAAATTTTGTACCTGAGGCAAGTGCCTCACTACCCTTACCCTACTGCCTTACCTCCTACTGCGGAGGTCCGTCAGGGGCCCTCAAAGGAAGAGCACTTGCTTTCCGGCCCAGGCATTGAGGCACCAAGTGCTGCCTCAAGACAGCATCTTCCACTTAGAGGACGTCCCTTCTCTCAACAAATCAGTCCAAGCAGAACCTACAAGACACACGTCTAAACTGCACCTGAAAGGCAAGATTATAGCTGTGGCTTCAGAGCCCTGGACTCAGACCTTTGTCTGTCACTGGATCAGTCAGGTCTCCAAACTTCAGTTTCCTCCTGTGTTGACCTAGCATAATAAAGAAACCTACTTCCAAGCATCAGTGCAGGAACGCAACGGGGCAGTGCCTGCCAATAACCGAGAAGCGTGTGATCAGTGTCGGCATTGTTACTGTTCAAATCTTGGTTCCTCTGCCGCTCACTTCACCCTCAGAGTCTTTGTTTCCTCTTCTGTAACAAGAGGAAATAATAGTGCTATCTCTCAAGGTTGCCATGCAGATTAAATGCTACTGTACAGGAAGTGTCTGCACACAGTGGTGACTATTACTGCTCGTAATCATGCTAGCTTATTCTTCCTTCTCTTCCTCCTCTTCCTCCTGCTCCAATTCTTCCTCCCATAAACTCCTGCCTCAGCCGGCAGGCCTCTACTCTAGAGTTTACGTAGTTAATACAGTTGCAGTGAGATCTAGAATCAACTCCCTCCACTGTGTGAAGGATCCTTAGGTTGTATATAAACACAAAAATCAATTTACTAGATGCCATCCTTTTAAAAATGTTTTAAGCTATTCAAACATTATTATTTTCTGCATACAATGCCAAATAACCTGTTGAATTGATTTTCTCTCTTTTTTTTTTTTTTTTTTTAGCTTATTTTTTTGGGTTTGTTGTAGACAGAACCCCAGACAACAGAAGAGTTAGTGTACTTCGACTGTTTATAAAGGAGCGGCATAAAAATAATCTTTAAAGCTAAGGGAATGTTAATATTTAGATCCATCTAAGGGAAAACAATAACAGTTTGTGATTTCTTCCCTCCTCACTCCCAGGGCAAACATTTTTAAGGGAGGGTTTTATTTTGTAACATAAATTGTTTTCTATATAACCCTAAAGACATGAGTGATTAATAGTGAGCTATAGAAAGAGATGCCCATAATTAGCAGCTTGGGTACAGTCAGATATAAACATATATTTTGTTTATGAAACATGTAGCTTGAAAAAAAATCACATCTTGTTAGATGTCACAATAGGGTCAAGATGCTAAGGAAAAAGCCATTAAGACAAAGATTTTTAAATAAAGTCAAAATCAGATAGACTACATATGTACATACCTGTGCCACAAAAGCCTGAGACAAAAGTTTATCCAAGTTTATTTCTTCATCATCATCAATATCATTACAATTGTTCCTAATTATTACTTGTATCAACTTCGGTATAACATTGAGATTCTGATCTCAATTTTAACTATACAGACCTTTACCAAATACATAATAACTACCTTGAAGGCAGATAAATAAATGCTTTTCATATAATGGGTCAAGATTTCATGACTGCTTAGTTTATATGGTTTATTATCACTATAATGGAACTAATGACATCTGGCCCTTACTGGGCACCAGACACTGGCCTAAATTCCTTAAATGTATTAAATCCTTTAATCCTTATAAGAATCCCTGTAGGACTGAAATTAACATCCCCACTTTACCGATGAAGACACTGAGATTTATAAATCTTTTTTTTTTAAGATTTTTTTTTTTAATTGAGAGAGATAATGATAGAGAGCATGAGAGGATGGAGAGTCAGAGGGAGAAGCAGACTCCCTGCTGAGCAGGGAGCCCAATGTGGGGCTCGATCCCAGGGCTCCAGGATCAGGACCTGAGCGGAAGGCAGTCGCTTAAACAACTGAGCCACCCAGGCGCCCAAGACACTGAGATTTAGAGAAATCAAGTAACCTGACCACCAACACATTTTATAAGCAGAGCTGGGATTTGAACACAGTTCTGTTGAACATCAAAGCCTGTCCTCTAAACCACTATACTAACCAGAAAACCACCCAAGTTGACAAGGTAACCTCTTTCTGTTCACCATGAACATTCACATATGCTGAGACCAGCCCTCCTCATCTTACTCCAGGCATTCATATGGCCCCTTGGCACATTAGGAAGATTTTCACTCAGGTCAAACAACAGTTAAGTTCCACCATTTTACTGCCTTTGTGAAACAGGAGAGCAGAGATCTTGGCCAGGACTGCTGCATCTGGCCACGCAGAATGTACACTATACAAATCCAGAGAGAGCCATTCACAGAGTAGTATTTGACAAGCACCCGCTGGAGTTGTTCAATATGGCAGCCCTGCCTTTGCTGCTATAAATGTGGTTTGTGACTCCTCAGCAACAACCAGTCAGTGATTGGACAGGAGAAGACACCTGACCAAAAAGAGCCAATCAGATGCTTGCTGTGTACACACACACCAGAGAGACACAAACGAGCCTCCCCAGTGGGGCAGCTGAAGAGGCAGGAGAACTGGGGCGGGGCGGGGAATCAGATCACACACTGCCCAGGCAGAAGCCAGGAATGAAGAGGGAGGGGAAGGGCACACAGGGAGAGATGAAAGAGTTCATGGAGTCCCTTAGAGACAGTGAAAAAAGCCTCATTTTCCCCTTTCCAAGAATCCCCTCAGACCCAGTTATAATTTTCCACCCTGGATTTCTAAGAGACTTTTGTGTATCCTTTCAACAAACCCCTCTTTGTTATTTGCCTGAGTTTAAGGGCATCCTGATCTTTGCAGGAAAGAGAAGTGCCCATTCTTGACCAGACATCATCAAATGGAATTTGTCATTATTATACAAAAAGCGGGCTTGAATCTCAATCCCCAGACTCATGTGTGTAAGAAATGTAACTTTATTTTTCTATAACACAATGGAATTTCTATTTTGAGAGAATATGCTGAAGGGATGGCAGAAGTTAATGCAGGCATTTTAGGAGTCTAGGGAGTTTGAGTAGTACCAAGGAAGCAGGGATGAGTATGGTGGGCATTGAGTTCCCCATCATCCACAGTGGCATCTGCTGAGATGCCCCTCAGCTGCCCAGTCCTGGTCATCATACAACAAATTCACTGCTGTCTGGCCCACCTCCCCATTCGTGCCTTTGCTTTTGGTTCCCCTGTGCTCCTCTCTGGTACCGAGGAATTCACTTACTGCTCCACACCATGCTGGGCTGTGAGAAACTGGGACCATTCAGAAACCCATCCACTTAGCTCAGAGAATGATTCTTCCCACCAGCCAGGCCATGGGAACCTGATGCTGTCCAAAGCCCTTCTTTACACAGTCATTTCTCCTCAGGGAAATACCCAGAAAGTGAGGTGCAGGTCCTGTGTGCATCCAGCCCCCACAGATCTATCTGAGGCTCTAAAGTCATACCTCTCCAAGGTTTGACCTGGGTGAGGACTGGGCACCCATCCTCCTCAGGGATTATCCACACAGAAGCTTCTACATGTGCCCCTACACCCCCTGATGCTTCCTACTCCATGGAATCTAGTCCCCCTCTGAGGTGGGTAGCTTGTCCTCAGTCTTTGGTACTCTAGGCTCATCTATTTTTAATGTCCCACGTTCTTTTCTCTCCTGTGGGAGTTAGGACTTTGGAACCCTAAAAGCCAAGATATGACTTTCATTTCCTGGGTTCATTCCACCTTTCCCAAGGCAAAGAACCCAGACTGGCCTAATTAACTGAATGGAAGCCAGAACCAAGTGACCCAAGAAAATACCAAAAAAAAAAATCTTCAATTGATATTTCAAAATATTGCTCCACCACACTGCATTGGAACCGTTTAGGCTCACGGAGCTTTGTTCTGGCCATAGGCCTTGATTTCACTGTTCTTTTCCTCTAGGTGATGTTGGCCAAGCTGAAGCGGGGCACTTCCAACCTTCCACTAAGCTGATGCCTCTATGCTTCTACCATTTCAAATGTGATCATGGTGATGATGTATGCTAAGCCATTTATTTCGTTTTCCTTAAGATTCACCTTTACAGCAAGTGTCACACTGAGAAATCTGGGAGCAAAGTAAATTGTAAATGGGGATTTGTCCTTTTTCCTGGTTTCACCTTTTCTATGAAAGCTGTGATAAGCATTAAGAGAACTTAAGAAGGTATTACATGGAAAGGGGGCCTATAGTAGCATAAATTTGGGAAGCAATGAGTAAAACAAAGTTAGAATATTCGGTTGTGTTGCATTTTCAGGAATTCTCAGAGCTTTTATAATGCTCAAATGCCTAGTGTAGTGATACACTTATGCATATCCAAGAAGAAGAATGCATATTTACAGTATCTCCCAAACGTCTGACTATAGATCCCTTTTTTTCCAGAGCACATTGCAGGACTAATATTGACAACAAAACAAAAAACTTCAGAAACAGTAGCCTAAGGAATAAAGTTCAAACGTCTTAGCAAGGTATTTAAGGCTGTTGCCATCTGTCTCTAGTCTATTCTTACAACCCCATTGCTTATTATTCCTTTGTTACTCTACATCACACACCACCCTTGTTGGGCTATTAGTTGCCTAAGCAGATGGTACACTTTAACATGCTTGAGTTTTTACTTATACATTGTTCTGCTTACGATGCCTCAAAACATTCTCCTTTATCTCACTTCTCTCTTCTCCATCTGAACTCCTGTCTATACTGCAAAACCCACTCCATAGGGACTCATCTACCCAGTCTCTAAATCACTGTTCTGGGGCGCCTGGGTGGCTCAGTTGTTAAGCGTCTGCCTTCGGCTCAGGTCATGATCCCAGGGTCCTGGGATCGAGTCCCATATCGGGCTCCCTGCTCCGCGGGAAGCCTGCTTCTCCCTCTCCCACTCCCCCTGCTTGTGTTCCTGCTCTCACTATGTCTCTCTCTGTCAAATAAATAAATAAAATATTTTAAAAATAATAATAATAAAAAATAAATAAAAAAAATAAATCACTGTTCTATAACCATTCTTTGTATATTGTAGCACCAATCACTGTGTATTACACATTTCTCTGCTGCCTTCAATAGTTTATAAGTTCCTGGGACCTCCTCTTTGTATCCCCCAGCATCCAGTGAATTGTCTGCCACATGAATGATTATGTACACACTGAAAATTTCATATCAATTTTTCAAACATTTCACAAAATTCCCTTACTTCCCTTCAAACCAGAAAAATGCAGGTATGAATCTGGTGTGTACCTTTCTCTTAAATTTAGAGTCCGTGTTTGAAGCAGGATTCTTATCAGTAGATAAGCATCCATGACTACTAAAGAAGGGATTCTTAAGTCGCTCATTAAATCTTAGATTTTTCTTTTGCCCAATTATAAAATCACAAGTCACAATCACTTTAAAAATTGTATAAAAAAATTGCACATTATCCCCCTTTAAACAAAAAGGGGGGATTGTACTTTATGCCTTCACACTTTATGCTACAGTGCCTAGCACAAAAAAAATATTTGTTGTAAACATTTAAAAAATACTGTGCTCGCTTTAGCAGCACATATACTAAAATTGGAATGATACAGAGATGACCAGCATGGCTCCTGAACAAGGATGACATGTAAAAAGTTATCCTCTCTGGGAGTGATGATAAGCCCCTGCCAAATGCCAGTTCTTTCCCCCAGTCCAAAGAGCTGACCTGCATGCTCCCTGCTATTCCCTGGGCTCATCAGGCTTTCCCTCTGGATCTTCTTTCTTTGGTATTTTCATCTGCCTCCTAGTGCCCAGGCATCTCCAGCAAAGCAGAGACACCTACAGACTGGTGGTCTGCACTCATGTCCTCCTTTACTTGCCCCATTGCCCCTCTGCCATTTCCTCCTCTCACCAAGACTCAGAGGGAATTTGTTCATTTTGCCAACAACTTTCAGACACTTTCAGTTCAGCAAAGAGGTTGACTTAACTTTATTCCCTCGTGGGAAAAGAAACATGACATTTTTCTCATTATTAAAGCACTACTTTTTCTTGCTACAAAGGGAAAATTCAACATCATACAGCCCCCAAATGCAACTTTTAATTAAATGGCACTTTTCCTCCACATTTTAAAACCTTCTTTGGTGCGTGCGCGCACGCATGCACACACACACACACACAGATGGAGGAGGCAGGGAGTTTCTCACAAGGCTCTAAACACCTCAGTTCTGCATCCGGGGTTATTTCAGCATCGGCCCCTGCCCTACACCTTCCCCTGCTTCCTACTGTTTTCCCGTTCTACAGTCCTGCCCCTGGCAATTTGGTTTCCTTGGCAATGCTGCAAGCTTATGCCCACAATGCCTTTGTGCTTGTGATTTCTGCGCTCATCCTTCCAGGCTTCCAAACCCAGCTCAGGTGCTCCCAGAGAAACCCTTCACTGACTACAGGTTGCACAGTGATCCCTCTCTAACCCACATGGTATTTTAATGCTATAGTGCCTATGTTTACATTTATTCAAATTTTTTCTAGCCTTATGCTCATTGACCCTCCAACCAGCCAGACAGTGAGCTAGAGAGAGGGTATGGGCTCTGAAGTCAGCTGTGGGCTCTGGAGCCTAATTTCTGAGCTACGTGAGGCCCAATTTCATTATTTGTAAAATGAAGTAATAAACACCCACCTTTTGCAAAGTTGAGAGTTGCTCTGAGCATTAAATGAGGTCCAGCATGTGAAATTCCTCACCTTCTTGCCTTTCGTCAACTGTCTTCCTGCTCTCCTGAGGGCAGGATCAGATCCTACACTGGTTCCCGGGTTCATAGAATGCCTAGCACAGTAACGCAGGACATGATCAGCAGCAATTGTTAAAGTGCACAGAATTAACAAAGAGCTGGAAACATAATCTCAGTTGGCAAGGAAATGAGACAGATCTTTAACCACTCAAAACCAATGTGCCACTAGAATTGAAATGTAAAATGAGATAGCATAAAAAAGCAGACCAGTCATGACACACAGACCGTTTCTATGCCTAGAAAGATATTTTATTGAACACACATAGAAAAGCAAATGTCCTGTTTCTAACACCTTTGGCAAAGGCTGCCTTGAGTCTTGCAGGGATATGCAATAAAAAGATGTCTCCTTCAGCCTTTTTTATTGAGCCCTGATTAGCTCATACCTTATATTAAATCACAAGGCAGGGGCTTAAAATACTACCATCAGATAGGAAGCACATTTCTTTAGTTTCTATGCGAGCACAAAAGTGCTGCACAATTCAGCTATGGTCATTTGCCAGTTGTCTCATTCTTAACCTTAGAAGACAAGACAAAGAGGTCCTTAGTTTGAGCCCTATCAGCTACACAGTGGGTGTGAGGAAAGTGAATATCTCCAATTTGCATGATTCCTATAATTTCCCATCACTGACTGGGAAAAAAAATGCCATCCGTTCACTTAAAAACAGAACACTTCTTTCTATTTACTTAAGCACCAAACTAGAATATGAAGAAGCACAATAAATTCTAAACATGGTGCACATCTGGTCTGAAAACCACAATCAATTTATTGCTGCATCTGAAACATTTTCAGCGACTGTCATATAATATATTTTCACACATTTCTAACAAGACATTTTCTTGGAACCAAATAGACAGGTATATCTGTCAGTTCAATTTCTTGCAAACAAAAGAGAAAATTATTTGGCTCAGATGTTTGTACTGTCTTTGGAGCAGTGTAACTATCATATGAGAAGGGTATTAGTCAAAGATGCCAGGAGCTCAGCATTTACTTCCAAAGAGTGAAATTATTGGCTACACAGAAAAAAAAAAAAAAAAAGATACTCGCATGTATGTACGCATCTTCCCTTTTTTCCCATTCCAATAGAACCATCTATTGCATTTACTTGAAAGAGATGTACCACAGTCTTGTTAAGCCCATCTATCTCCCAGTACTCTAATCCTATTAATCTTTTGATCTCTGCTTCTCCTAAAGCAGAAGTTTATTAAGAGTTTTATTAAAAATTAAAATGCAATCGAAATCACATTAAAATGCTTAAAAGCTCTATATTTTCACCCTAACCCCTCATGGGCATTCGCAAGGAGAGTCACAATGGTATTGAATAGCCAGAGAAACCCACGCCCAATAAAGAGGGCTGCCAAAATATCCCAGTATTGGCCCCAGTGAAACCATTTACTGGCTCACCGTTGGCTGCATAATCTGCCTTTAAGCACTTCCTCCTCTGTAAAAACCCCAGAGCTCCTTTAACAGCCTTGTCTCGGCATACAAAACTTTCAAGTGACTAACCCTTCCCTACCCAGCCCTTGAGTCCCTCACACCAGCCATGCAGCTTTGACCTTTCCTGATAACCCACTCAAAACACGTTCTGCTTGTAGGGCAGGCAAAAAATGCATAAAGGCAAGATTATCTGATCTTTGACAAGGTTCATAAACAGACTGGACATTGTCAACCCTCTTTCATACTTCTGAGCCTTTGCCTGTGTTGTTCCCTCCACCATGAATGCGGTGGCTGACTTTGCCTGGTGAATAACTCAGCATGCTTCAGAAGTCAGTTCAACTAGGACTTTTTGGTGACACTTTCCCTGACACCCCTCCCTTTGCTGAATTAAGTGGCCCACTCTCTGGTATGAGATGGAGCATCCCGTCAACGCTGCTCCAACTCCACCCCACCACACTCCAGTAGAGTGTAGGATGTGTCAGTATGCCTGTCTTCCCACCAGCCTGCAAGCTCTTCTGGACAGAACCTGTGTTATCTTCTCTGTATCGCCAGCACCTAGGATACTGTCTTGCATAAAGAAGGAACTCCTCAAATGTAAAGAAGGGACTCCTCAAATATACTGAATGAAAAACCAATAGCAGCAAGCCAGAAAAATCCTGACGGTGTTAGAATGGTTAAGAGTTTTGCTTGGTTCTCCACGAGCAAAACAGAGAATCTCAGAAAAAGGCAAAGTCAGAGTTTTCAGGTCTTTCAACCACAAGAGCTGTTAGTAAGGAAAATTCAACTGATCATATGGAGCTAAAGGAGGGGAATGTATGCTTTTACAACCTGGGCCTGTAGTCTTGATGTGAGAATTAGAGAAACACAAAAGAGATGGAAAAGCAGCCCAGAGAAGGGGACTTATGGGATGGTAGTGAATGGCAGACGAAATGATGAGCACTCAACTGCTATGAGGACAGTATCAAGGTAAAGAAGCCAGGAAGGGGGTAAGTCAGATAAGGAAGGGGGGGGGGGGACATACGGTTTACAAGCCATATTATAGCACCTAGAATGGCAAAAGATTTCTTGAATATAGAAAGAAGTACAACCAGGAAAAATGTAGAAAGACTCTCTGGATGTCAGCAAAGAAAAGGAGGAAACCAGGGGGCAGATCACTTGAGGCCCATGAAATGAAGTGACCCCATCTGTGCTGAGTTGAACAAAGAAGACTGCCCCAATGAACAAATATGAGGCTGATTCTGTACTCAGGTTCACAGTCTAGAATTCACACACAACCCCGAAAGCTTCCAGAGAGCTCGGTGAGTTCGAGCAGAAGCGTAGGTGGGATTGCAAGAGCCCAGAGCCCGCAGTGCACGGGAGCACATCGCGTTCTGTCCGCTTCGGCAGCAGTGCAGGTGTGTTTGCAGGAGAATGTCTGACGGCAGCTGAAATAACCAAAAACAAAGTGGTGAATGGCTGCCCTGGGCCAATATGGGGACAAATTGGCAGAGCAGAGTATTGCTCTGCAGACCTCTCCAACTGTTTGAGAATTCTACCATCTCTCCTGAGGTGCCCTTAAAAGGCTAAGTGGAAAGGTAGAGCCTTTTAAAATTTTATGTGGTTTCTAAAGCATCTTAATTTTTAATAAAAAGTTCTTAATAACATTCTGGATAAAAGACTATGGTACTTACAGGATCCTTTTTATAATGCCAAAATCTTTGTGCAATATATGTATATATTTTTAAAAAGACCACGGTTTGGCAAATGCTGGTGGCCTTTAACACTTATGATTATTCTCCTTCCGTTTACTCTACTGCTTGATGTGGTGGCCAAGAGCAAATCCATCCAATTCTCTGCCCTGACTTTGCTTCATTTTGAGGTGAGGAATTTAAAGCAAAATGTAACACAGAGGTAATTTCCAACAGCCTTAGCCGCTGAAAGTGTTCATATAGCTGATACTGTTTAACCCTGGCTTCTGACACACATACCGAAGGCCCAAGCATGTCTAGAAACAGGTATCTAAGGCACATTTTTGGGGATGATGGCTATCTGGGTGTCAGCAACTACAACTAAATAAGACACCCACCCCTAAGTGTAGAATAGAATCCTGGCACTCTCTTGTCATTTGAGTAATGCTTTGCAATTTACAAAGTGCCTTCTTTGAGCCTTCGAGAAGTTCTAGGATTCACTCAGAGTCTGTGGCTTGGTGCCAGAGCCAGAAGCTTCTCAGACTCTCTTCCTGCAGGTCCAGGCTCTGGGAGCATTCTGACTAGAACACCTGTGGCCAGAATTCATTTAGCAATAAAGTGTAGTGATTAATAGCTCAATTCTGGAGTCATTCAGAGAAGCAGACTATAAGCTAGATGGGAGGAGGACACAGGGAAAACTGCCAAAGCTAAGACATCAGCTGAGGATGGACTGAACACTGTAGTCAAAGGACAGCCCAGAAAACTTCCTCAACGCAGGAGAGAGGGGGTACCAGAGCATCACCAGGAATGAGTAGTGGGAAGCCATTTTGGAGAAGACCAACATTTTAGGAAGAGAAAACTGTATTTCATGCATCCTAAGCATTAGCAAATTGCTGAAAGCTCAGACCTACTAGAGTAGATAAATGTGTCATTCACTTAGAAAATGAATCCCTTGGTTTCATCTTGTTAGCTTTTAGTGAGAGAGAAATGTAAGAAGTGCTTGGAGAGAACGACAAAGCTCCCCCCACAAGACCAAACCCCGTGAAAGCAATGGATTTTTCCAAGTCGTTAGTATCCGATTTGTGCAATTAGATTTTCTTTTAGCTTCTTAAATTCATGTTGTGGGTTTCAAAACTCTCTTCTGAATTCAAATTTTGACTTTACTTCCAGGGATTAAGAAGTTACCAATATCCACATCAAACCTGAGGTATTGAATGTTACATTTATTCACGTTCACATTTGTTCACATGTATGGAGCTTGACTTATTTTCTAAGTGAAAGACACACTGATCCTACTCTATAACTTAGCCTTTTTGTACCTCAATGTTCTCATCTGTAAAGTAGGAAAATTAACAGTACCTGCTCATGGGTTGTCATTAGGATTAAATAAGTCAATGTACATAAAATACTTGGCATAGTGGCCAGGATATTTATTATGACAAGTAAATGTTAGCCATTATTCATATTCCAATGAGTTCTTTGGTTTCTATAAATCATAAAAAGTGATCCTTGAACACACGCGTGCAAGAAGTTTCCAGTGGTTTGTTAGGTCTATGAAATTTGATCTTCCCTGCCTTTCTTGGCAGGAATCTTAACTAGCTAAAGTTATTGATCCAGGTAGCAAGATCCACACCTCTACATGACTGTTTCCACTCACTGAAAATTTCCAGAAAGTATTCATTTCAGGCTGAAACTGTCCATGCTTGGTCTCAACCCAATGGAAACTCACTTGCATTGGAAGATGGGAACAGAATCCATCCCCTGATTTTCAATGGCTAGAGTTAAGGAACAATTAGACTTTTTTCTATCCCAAAATAATGTCTTATAGCTGAAATTTTAAAAACCACTAAACATAATAAGTTTAAGCTTCCCTTAGCCCTGAATACAATAGGTGACCACCTGCTTTAAAGCTCCTGTTATTTTTAAGATTTTTAAAACCTCCTTTGAGACAAAGCAGTCCCAAGTAGAAAGTTTTTTCTTTTATGTCCAAGTTTTTCAGCTGAAATACTCTACATTTTAATAGTTACTTCTCTGATTTTTCTCTTTTAACTTCATAACATATTTTGCAGCTCCGAGGTGCTGTTAAAATGATTTTGAAAGGTATTTTTAACATAGATTAAATGCCAAGAGCCCTCCACTCTACCCACCAGACATATGCAGCCACACGTCCTTCTCTTCATGATGCCAAGACAGTTGGATCCAGTGTTTGGAAACATCAGTTTCTCAACCACAGACAGAGCAGGGCCTGCAGCTTATATGTATACCCAGCCCCTTACCCAGTGCCCAATACAATGGATGGGTGAGTGGGTGAATGAACAATTGGGCATTGTGTGGACCAAACTAGCAGATGGTCTACTAAATATTTTACTGATCTGGGTATTTCTTGGAAATATTGTAACATTTCTTTCCTTATAAATACTTCATTTCTCTGACATGAAGGTTTCTTCTCTCTTTGTCCTTATCACCACCAGCTACCAGTAGCCAAGTTACAGAAGCAATGGCTACATATCTCCAAACCCATGACCACTCAGAATCAGAGTTGTTCTGGCTGCACAGCAATCATAGTCCAACCTGCCCGGAGAAAAGTGAATCTGAAATGAGACTTCTCTGAAAACCCTCCCCTCTGCCACATTGCCACAAACCAGGAATAAATTGCGATCCAAATCGGGCAATGCTTGGATAGAAGGGAAAGATGGAGGGAAGGGAGGGGAGGGGGATTTGATACAGGTGAGCAACACTTGGTTCTTCATCAAAGCAGCCACGAGGCTCTGTAAACTTTCCAGGGTTAGGGATGCAGAAACAATGGTCCAGGAAAACATGCACTCCATTCACAGGTCCACTTCGACAAATTATGAGCTCTAGTGAGCCTTAGGCTCCTAAAAGGCAAAAACCATGTCGTTTGCTACTTTGTATTCTCAAGGGGCCTACTGCAATACCTGGAATATAGGGAGGGGGAAGCTTAAGAAGTATTTGCGGCAGGAAGAAAAGAAGGACTGAGAGAGATGGGAAGGAAGGAATGGTGGATGGGAGGAGAAAGGAAGGAAGGAAGGAAGGAAGGAAGGAAGGAAGGAAGGAAGGAAGGAAGGAAGGAAGGAAGGGAGGGAGGGAGGGAGGGAGGGAGGGAGGGAGGAAAGAGTTGAGTCTCCTCTGGGGAGAGCACATCCCTGCCAAGTTATTGTGGCTACCATGACTTCCAGATGTCTTGCATTCACCTCTTTCACTCATTTGTGCCTGGACCATTTTCAGTTGTCTGGACAACATGGGCCAAGAGGAGGATCTGAAACTCATATAAATGATACCATCCTGAATTAGGTTGGTGAGTTATCTTATATCTCTTATGCATGTGTGGTTTACTTTAAATATAGTGTATAGCTGGAGGGGAGGAGCAGGCATGGAATGCTATAAAACATGGAACTGCATTATTGAAAATCATCAGAGGCCTTCATTTGAGCTTTTGAGGCTTGTAGGCATGGGAAATTAGAGCCCTGGAGCATGGGATGCTATCTTCAAACAAGAACACCAGATTCTCTGATTAGGCTTCAAACTCTTGGAATCTCCTGATTGTTCATCTCATACTAAAGATCTGGGAGAACTACATGAAGGCAAGTTAATGATACTGCTGACTGAATTGGGAGGGAGCCACCTGAAATATTAGTAATCGACCAAAGTGAAGAAATAATTACAGGCTGAGTAGATTAGAAATTTAATCTCCACAGTACTTACCCATAAGTAAATAAGGTTCAACTTATAAAACATTATGAAGAAAAAGGGCTACCACACACACTCATTATTGTGTACCTTAGAAAACTGGCTCCATCTGGACTCAGCTATGCCCTTTTCAGAGCTACATGCCAGTGGGATGGCCCTCAAAACAGCATAGTCTCCAAACAGGAGATACTTAAAAATGTAAGCCCTCAGTCCTAACTCACCAGGACTGAACATAGCATGCCCACCACCCTTCATGACCCAGTGAACACTGAGCACCCACCATTTGTCAGCCATTTGTGCTGGATGCTAGGATAGAGACAAGGAAGATCCCATCTCTGGAAAGTTTAGTGTATGGTGGCAAATGATCCTTAGAAGAAATGACAGGGAACTATATTCCTAACTTGGAAACTTCTGGACGAACTTTGGATTTCCATGCTAGGAAGTTTTGCCTACGTGCAAGTTCCTCTAGCCAAGCTTGTGGAGAACTACTTCTTTTGAGTCAGAAGACACCAGACAGGGCTAGAGAGGCTGTCAGCCTCTGGCGGGTGGCTGGCTTCCCTCCAAACTGTCAAAGAGGAGAATGTGACCTCTATGTACTGCTCCCTTTCTTGTTTTCCCTCCTGTTTTTGCAATAAGCCATACACCAGAATCACTGAGGGCACTTTCTATTTTTTATTTTATTTTATTTTAAAGATTTTATTTATTTATTTGACAGAGAGAGACACAGCGAGAGAGGGAACACAAGCAGGGGGAGTGGAAGAGGGAGAAGCAGGTTTCCTGTGGAGCAGGGAGCCCAATGCAAGGCTCGATCCCAGGACCCTGAGATCATGACCTGAGCCGAAGGCAGTTGCCTAACGACTGAGCCACCCAGGCGCCCACACTTTTTAAAAATATAGATTCAGTCTTGCTGAATTAGAATCCCTGGACTGGGTGAAATCTGCTTTTCAACTTTTACAGGAAATTTTTATGTCAAATTAGAGAACCACTGGGTAGTAGAAAGAGCACATATTTCAGAGCCAGATAAAACAAGATTTGAAATCCAGCACTGACAATTAATTGACATAATTAACCCTAGGGGACCTGATTTAATTACTTAACATCTTTGTGACCCAGTTTCCCATGCAGTAGAGTGGAATAATGCCTAGTGTTGTTACAAAATTCTAATAGAGTATGCAAAATACCCAGCACTGAAGCTACTAGCATAATCTCCTCCCACCTCCACTAAATGTCTGCTCCCAGAAAACATCTTATACATCAGTATTTTATGATTTGGTTGAAATTTAAGTCAAACTTCTCCAGGATCATCTTATGGATTTATCTCTAGCTATGAAAAGACGAGTTTTGTTCACTAATTTAGAACTCTAAGAAGCATATTGTAAATAGGAAAGATTCAGGGGATTTAATTGGTTTTAACCATGGGGATGAGTTATGGGTATCCTTCCCTAGAGAGACAAAGTCAATTAAATTACTGGGAGCAAGAGGTACAAACCTAGGGAGAATTATAGGAAAGGAGGGAGGCCACCATTCTGTCCCCTTACATTTCTGTAATGAGTTATCCTTTATTGCATGATGAAGATGCAATATACAAAGAGCACTGGACTAGGAACCCAAAGACCTGGGTTCAAATCCCAGCCATGTAACTGTGGACAATTCTCCCTGAGTTCTCCCTGAGTCTCAGTCACTTTCCCCATAAAATGAAGGATCTAGGCTGCTAAAATCCTACTACATTGACTTAAGGGTTTCATATCTTTTTAAAGTACAGAATATTCAACTAATAGTCACATAAATGAATCAGGAAGGTTCTAGCAGGCACCAGAGTATTGAAGAGCAAGGAAGACCTTCCAGGGAGGTGAGCACCTAAGAAGCACAAATCTTGAATGTCTCAGAGAAGTCTGATCTTAGAGTTTACCCTGAATTTGCCAAGCCTTAACCACTCTGACACTCAAGTGAGTTGGCTGCAGCCCCAAGTTCTTGGTAAAAATAGGAGTGGGCTAAGTGTCCACATGCCACCTGTCCCTGGATGCTCCTGGCAGGAGGCAGCCAGAAAATACTTGAACTTAAACCTGGATAGAAATTAGCTCTTTCCATGATAAACAGACAAAAGGTAAAATTGTCCAAAGGGTTTTCTAAGAAAAGTCTGGAGAAGATCATCAGGAGGTGAAACCCCACCTAACAGGGCCACCTAGGAGCTGCAACCACAATCTCTACCACCATTGACCTAGCAGAGGCTCAGATATCATGATTTTGGCAGAGTCCAAGGCTAGGTTACCCTTGGGTTGAGGTATTCTTGCCTGAGCACCAGATGAGAGGAGCCATTAATAGGATACCTTGAGAAAGAAAGAATTGAGCCAGAAAAACCTAAAGAACATTCTACTTCATTAAGAATATACAGGCCTTGACATAACCTTCCCTAACTTTGCCCTTTCTCTACTCTCTAATGTATCTGAATTTCCTCCCATCTTTCCTTTCTTCTCTCCTTCCTTAAGGATGAAATGTCACCTAACCTAACCGCTTTGTATCATTCCACCCCACTGGCTCCTCTCTCCTGTATCATCACATCCCACCCTCTTCTTGATGACCACACACCATCCTGTCCTGGATGATGACATCCCACCCTCTTCTAGAAGGCCACACACCATCCTGTCCTAGATGATCACAGCAAAACTGACTCTTCTCTTGGACCTTCCTATTGGCTTATCTTCCTCTAAACCTCCCTTAAATGTTGGTTTCTAGTAATCCGGCCTGAGCCCTTTGACTACTTGGTTACACCTTCTCTCCTCAGGCCATTGCATCCATACCTAGCGCCTCAACCACCACCTTCATGCCACAGACTCCCAAATAAATATCAGAGTTCAAAATTCAGTCTTAAGGTTCTGACTCTTAGATCTTAATTGTCCCTTTGGTCTCTACTTTTAGGACTAAAAGAAAATTGGCTTGAGCTACAAGAAGGAGCCTACAGTAGGATGCTCCTCAGAAGGACATTTCCCTAAGAAGCCAGTCTGAGCCCATTTCCTGTTTTCCTATTCAAACCACTCCCCTGTCCCAATCCCACAGCTAATGAAGCAGTATAGGAAGTAGTGCAAAGGTGTCAGCACCTAAATTTGAATCCTATCTCCACAAATAGGCAACTTACCTAACCTCTCCAAGTTTTGTTGTATCATCTGTGTTGAGGGGTTTGTAATAATATCCACCTCATGGAATCATTATGAACATAAAATGAGATGATACCTGTAAAAGGTTTAGCACAGTGCTCAGCACTTAGAAAGAGCTCAATGTTAGCTATTATTATATATCTGTGGGTATTATACAAAAATGGTGATTCTCATTCAAACTTCTACTATCTCAATAGGAAAAAGAAATCTATTTCAATGCTTTAACACTTTGCCACCTCCATAGCTACTTATAATCCAGATAGTGCGTGCCAAGTCCCGAGGCCACTGGTGGAAAAGGCTCAAAGGGAAAAGGGCTTTCTTTCTTTGGAGTTTCTTTGCTAAATACAAGATTCTCCTATCAACCAGGGTGAGCTAATTCAGGCCAAGCATCCTCCAATCAAGGGTGATGTTGAAAGGAAAGACGCATTAGTGAATTCAAACTGCAATAAACAAAGGAAATGGACATCAAGCAGAGTCAGGGAAACAAGGTGCTAAGCACAAGAGGCATGTTTTTTGCATAAGAATTTACTTTTGACAAATGTGTTCTACTCTGGAATTCTATCTTTTGCCCTATAATTGAAATTCCCTTGTTCCCACTCCCAATCAAAATGGGTGTGGAAAAGTAAGCTTGAAATCCCACAAGAGACAAGTGGCAAGAGAGACAAATTCTTGACCAATTAAAACAACTCTGTCACTTGCATCACTATCCTCTGAAAAAGAAATTATAACAATCTGCCCACAGCTTCATTCTATATGGCTTCTCTGGGGTTGTGTGTTGTGTGCATTCATCATTGTTGGGCATATGCCTTCCTCCCTGCTGAAGTTCCAGCTTTCATTTTTCTTTAGAAAGCAACACTTAGTTCACTGGAGCCTACTGATTATGAGGGTACACAGACCCAAATGAATCACAGAAGCAGCCAGATTGCACAAATACAAATCCTCCGCATTGTGTCTAACGCCCGCACTAAACTTCTCATATAGCCTCTCTTCCCAGCATCCCTTTCCCTGATTACCTCACCCATACCCAAAGTACAATTAGTGCATTCAAACACTAGAGACAGCTAACAAGGCAAGGGAGAGTGCAACAAACAACCTCCTGATTCCTAGAATCTAGACACAACATTTAAGCAAAAGACATTTTAAAAGAAATAGTATCTAGCTAGTACTGTGGGGTGCCATCCAGATCTCCCTATCAACTCACTCCTCTAGCTACCAGGAGCGCTGGCTATTGATGGTACAATTGAGTCCCTTTCTAAGGTATGTCTTTAAGCTAAGGAGACACCTCTCCCAAGTTTACACTCTCTTCCCAAAGACAGACAGCATCCAATACCTGGTCAATGTGGGGGGTTCAAAGATGAATGTGTCTGCCTAAATTCAGAGCAACTCTGAATGGCCATCTCAGGTCCAGTACTCCTGTACAGTTAATGAGGGCCTTTGTTTGGACTGCATTGCACTTCAACCTTCTTCTGGCAAATCCCCTCACACCCAGTAAAGTCCTATGTGCAAATCCGTCTCACTCTTTGAAC
This sequence comes from Neomonachus schauinslandi, assembly GCF_002201575.2. Taxonomy (NCBI): domain Eukaryota; kingdom Metazoa; phylum Chordata; class Mammalia; order Carnivora; family Phocidae; genus Neomonachus; species Neomonachus schauinslandi. Next base: position 59,847,566 of record NC_058405.1, on the reverse strand, counting down.
ATGACCTAAAACAGTAGCCCAGACAGGCTAATATTTCAAGGTTCAATGAAACTGATACTTCAGAAACTTCCATCAAGTCTTGAAGTACTCCTTAAGATCAATGGAAATGGTCATGGGGTAATCTTTGGTATCATACAGCCAGCCATCACCTTGCTCCACAATGAGAGGAATATTGGGCTGTGGGGAATAAGAAAGCTGGATTAGAGCCAACATGTCTTGGCTTTAGTCCCAGGGCTTATTCAGTGTGCCTTTAAGCAAGTTTTTTAGAGCAGCACTTCTCAAATGATCAGTGGTGAAGGACCTTTTTCATTTTCAGTCTATCACAAACAAACAGTATTTTTATATCAAAAAAATAGATATGCATATACACTTAATATATATTATAAACCATATTTTTATAAAGAAAAATAAAATAAATTATACTCCCCACTTAAGTGTAGGCTGCACAGAGTGACTTCCTTCAGAAGAGTACACTATGGAAGGGGGATGTGGGAAGATAACATTGCAGCAGAGAAACGTGACAAACACGACCTTATCCAGATGATCAAGGTCAACATCAACAATAATAAGTCCTACTGGCAATATGATGCCTTCATATGATGTGATGAAAGTGGCCCTTTTCCTCTCTGGTCTTTCTGCCAAAAACCCATAAGCCCAATTTAATCATGAGAAAACATCAGACAAATCCCAACTGAAAGATACCCCATAAAACTCCTGACCAGTACACTTCAGAACTGTCAAAGTCATCAAACCAACAAGTCTGAGAAAATTGTCACAACCAAGAGGAGCCTAAAGACACATGACAACTAAAGATAATGTGGTATTTGGATGAGAACCTGGAATAGAAAAAGGATGTTAGGTTAAAAAATAAGGAAATATCAGTAAAATACGAACTTAGTTAATAATGTATCAATGAGTTCATTAATTGTAACAAATGTACCATACTAATGTGATATATTAATAATAGGGGAAACTTGGTGCAGAGGATATGAGAACTCTGTATTATCTTCTTGTTCTAAAAAATAAAGCTTGTTATAAAAAATAAATTAGGGGTGCCTGGGTGGCTCAGTCTGTTAAATGTCTGTCTTCAGCTCAGGTCCTGATCTCAGGGTCCTGGGATCGAGCCCCAAGTAGAGCTTCCTGCTCAATGGGGAGTCTGCTTCTCCCTCTGCCCCTCTCCCCCACTCATGCTCTTTCTCTCTCAAATAAATAAAATCTTTTAAAAATAAATATATACAATGGAATATTACTCAGTCATCAGAAAAGATGAATACCTACCATTTACATCAATATGGATGGAACTGGAGGGTATTATGCTAAGTGAAATAAGTCAATCAGAGAAAGACAATTATCATATGGTTTCACTCATATGTGGAATATAAGAAATAGTACAGAGGACAATAGGGGAAGGGAGGAAAACTGAATGGGAAGAAATCAGAGAGCGAGAAAAACCATGAGAGACTCTTGACTCCAGGAAAAAAACTGAGGATTGCAGGTAGGGAGGAGAGTGGGGGATGGGATAACTGGGTGATGGGCATTAAGGAGGGCACATGATGTGATGAGCACTCGGTGTTATACAAAACTAATGAATCATTGAACATTATATCAAAAATTAATGATGTAAAAAAAATTAAATATAAATGAATTTTTTAAAACTATACATAAGCCCTATTTTTTTAATTAGTGTCAATCAACAAAATATCTGTCAAATTGCTCTAAAATTTTTTAAAAGATTTTTTTTGTTTATTTGAGGGAGAGAGAGAGAGCAAGCATGAGTGGGGGCAGAGGGAGAGGGAGAAGCAGACTCCCCACTGAGCAGGGAGCCCAATGTGGGGCTCGATCCCAGGATCCCGAGATCATGACCTGAGCTGAAGGCAGACAGTTAACCAACTAAGCCACCCAGGCACCCCACTGTAAAAGTTTCTAAATGCTTACCACACTCTGAGGAGCTGTCCATCTGATGGACTCATTTTCCTCATGAGTAAAATGAAAACATGGGACCAGAGAATCAGATCTTTCAGGTTTCCTCACAGATAGCCCCTGGAATGCTATAAGTGATCACGTTTTGCAAAATAATAGGTACTCAGAATCTGATGCCTACAACCAAGCCCCTTCTCCATGACAATGGCATAAGGTAAGCACTCTCCAGCTCTATAAACAGCTATTTTCTCCCAAAATTTCTTTAACTCAAACAGCACAAATCTCTGGGCTTTTTTTTTTTTCAATCCAGAATTAGAAAAGGAAGAAATGAAACATAAAAGTAATACTACATGTTCAGATTGTCACAGATGGTCCTCAAGCCAGGGTAGTAAGTGTTCCTTTTCTCTCTCTCCTTCTCTCAGAAGCCCTAGAAAACCAAGAGAAGCCTCTTGTACCAGGAGATTGTTGGAGTCATAACTCAGCAGTAATTGGCGAGGAACAAAAGGTCTGTCAGCAAACCATGAATTGTCAGAGTTGAGACAGGGTATACTATGAGAGAAGACACACCACAGACTGGGAAGTTGGTAAAATGAGTGGAAGGATAACCTTCCAATGAGAAAGAAGGAGGGGAAAAAATGGTAGTTGAAAAGCAGATGGTATCAACCTGTCCCATCAAATTGGTTTTTGAGATATCAATGGGTGGTTTCAAAACAACCCAGAGAAACAATTATACATCTGAGAGGGCCAGAGATGATTCAATTTCTTGTGGGTCTTGGAAAGCCTAAAGTTCATGCCCACAACTGAAGCCCCAAGAAACAGGAAGCAGACATAGCAAAAGCCAGCAGGGAATTTGAACCATGAACATATGCCAGTACTCAACCACGATGAGTGAGAATGAATGATATTTAAATATTGGAATTTGGGGAAGAATTTAAATACTGAAACACTTAGGTTCCATTGACTATTCATATATTATCTCCTATTAATTAGATTTTATTTATTTATTTATTTATTTATTTATTTATTTATTTATTTATTTAT
>NC_058405.1:59804294-59844595 GCF_002201575.2 Neomonachus schauinslandi | reverse complement strand
TATTTATTTATTTATTTATTTATTTATTTATTTATTTATTTATTTATCTATCTATCTATCTATCTATTTATTTATTTGAGAGTGAGAGACCATGGCGGGTGAGGGACAAAGGGATCCTGTGCTGAGCATGGAGCCCATCGTGGGGGTCAATCTCATGACCCTGAGATCATGACCTGAGCCAAAAATCAAGAGTCTGACATTTAACTGAGCCACCTAGGCACCCCTAGATACTATTTCTTAATTAAACTTCTATTCTAATTCCTCTGTGCTCCATCTCCTAGCAATAGAGTTGGTCTAGATATTTGACCTATAGTTCAGAATTTCTAGAAATGGGCTATGTCGCAAAGATAATATTCCACAAGAATAATTCATTAGTCAGAGTATGCTAATTGCTATAATAAATAAGCTCAAATCTCAAAATTCTAGTAGCTTTACACATCAAAGGTGGTTCAACACAGTCAGCAATAAGAGCTCTGCTCCAGGTGGTCATTCAGGAACCAGTTCCTCCCAATGTCGCGGCTCCTCCATCTTAAACACAAACCAGTGGAGGTGGATATGGGAGTGGAAAATGGCAAAAGCCCATCCATTCCTACCTGCCTTTGCCTCGAAAGGATATAATCACCTTTGTTCACGTTCCACTGGCAAGAACTAGCCACATGACCTCACTAGATACAGGAGTGCTGGGAAATAGTTTGACTATGTGCCCAGGAAGAAGAAACCAGTTTGGTGAGCCCTGAGCCAGATGCCAGGAGTAATTATAAGAGGAACTCCCAGAAAGACACCCAAACTTGTTGGTCTTCAATATTTTCACATATCTCAGATAACAACATCCTAGAAAACATGGGCACTGTCTGGACAATTTTCTTACCAGCACTTGAGTCAGTGCCTCATCTGTTAACACTTAGTCATAGGATTAAAAGTGTGTGGAGTTTGACTGCCTTTATTTAAATCCAGATTCTGCTACTTGCATCCTATGCAACCAACCTGGGATAGGTTATAAATCCTCTTGGCACTTCAGTTGTCCCATTTATAAAATAAGGATATTGGTACTTATTTCATAAGATCGTGAAGTTTAAATAAGATAATTCTTATAACATAGTCAGCATAGTGCCCAGCACATGACTTTTTAACATTTGTTAAATACTTTCTATATGCCCAGGAATACCATAAGGGCTTTGCATCAGTAAACAACACTCAACAATAACCAAATGAGGTAGGAACAGTTTTCTCCATTTTACATATATAAAAACAGGTCCAGAGGAATTAACCCATCCCAAGTCATACAACTAGTAAGTGGAAAAGCTGGATTTAGAGTTCAATCTCTACACTATCATCTCCAGCCTCTCAAATAATATTCCCAGTGGTCATTGCTATTTTAGCATCTTTATTGAAGTATAATTGACATACAATAAACTGCATATATTTAAGATGTACAGTCTAAGTTTTAGCATATTATACACCTGTGAAACTGTCACCACAATCAAGTCATGAACATATCTATCGCCCCCCCAAGAATTTCTTTAAGCACTGATTGTTGAAAAGGCCACCCTTTCTCCAATGAATTGTCTTTGCATCTTTATCAAATATCAATTGGCCCTAGATATGTGGATTAATTTTTCCACTATATCCATTGACATTTGTCCATCTTGACATGAGTCCTCCAACTTTGTTCTTTTTCGAAGTTGTTTGGCTATTCTAAAGCCTTTGCGCTTCTATATAAATTTTAGATCAGCCTCTTAATTTCTAAAAATAAATAAATAAAAATTAAAATAAAGCCTGTTTTGAATCTGTAGATCAATTTGGGGAAAATTAACCACTTAACAATATTGAGTCTCCCAACCCAAGAATTCAGTATATCTGTTTATTTAGCTATTCCTTAATTTCTCTCAGCAAAGTTTGGTTGTTCAGAGTACACAGATATTGCTATTATTTTTTTTTTAAGATTTTATTTATTTATTCATGAGAGACACACAGAGAGAGAGAGAGAGAAGCAGAGGGAGAAGCAGGCTTCCCGCTAAGCAGGGAGTCTGATGCGGGACTCGATCCCAGGACCCTGGGATCATGACCTGAGCTGAAGGCAGACGCTTAACCATCTGAGCCACCCAGGCGCCCAATATTGCTATTATTTTAATAACTCCTCTCATGTCCATATTATTTCTCTACCTGACTGTATCAAAGAGATTTTATCAAAGAGACATTATCATTCATTCATTAACATTCTTCTTGTGTCCTCACTGAGCTTCCATTTTCTCATCTGTAAAGAGAGAACAGAAACACCTACCTCACAGAGTTGGACACAAAATTGCACATGTAAATCAACTAACATTTGTGCCTGTTGCACAATGCAACTGGTCTGTTTATAGGGTTAATAAATTTTATTTAATAAAAAGACAAAGAGGAAAATAGAGGAGTTATAAGGACGAGTCAACAAAGTGCGGGTTCAAAGCAAAAGACATCTGAACTGATAAGATAGAGACTAATGAAGGAACCAATGACCACAGCAGCAAAAACTGCTCATAAATTAACCCCACGACTCAGATAACCAAATGAGGTGCTGCTGTAGCAAAAGCATCAATTCTCATGGCTAGACAGAGAATACATAGTAAGAAACTGCTGCATGTACTTACATTAAGAGATTAGCTGGTGATGTTCTAATTTTAGGAATGAGATTTATAAAGGATTACAAAGTAAACCAGAGAAGGAGCCCAAATATGCAGCAATATACATCCTCTGTATATCTGGGCAGCCAATAACTTTCTCCATGCCCTGGTAAGAACTGAATAAAGTTGACATGGCATGCTTTAAAATATCTTAACTTCTTTTTATCTGGGCATGTAAGAAAGGTCACAGCCACCAGGAAAGAGGGTTTCACCTACCCAGAGTAGGCACTCCATAGCAAAACACCAAGCATAATGCTGAGCACATAGAACCTACACCAAAGTTTTAATTGACTAATCTTTTTCCAAGTGTAAATACATTTATAATTAGAGTCCTAAAATGTTTTTTATTGATTGGTGGGTGTGGAGAGAATAGATTTATTAACCAAGGTAACTAGCACTTGCTACCACAACAAATAAACAAGAAATCTTAGAGGCTTAGCAGAATAAAAGTTGATAGGTGTTGGGTAGCTTCATATTATAGCTACATTATCTCTAACATGTGGCTTCCAAGGTTGTCATACCAGGGCAAGAGTGCCATAGAATGCCATAGAGGAGGTACACTGGCTCTTAACTGCATCAACTCAGAAGACCCACTCACAGTCCATTGACGAGAACTAACTGCAAAGGAGACTGGGAAATAATAGAGGAGCAAGCACATGGTGAGCATTAACTATATTCCTGCAGGTAAACCTAGTTCTTGCCCCCACTCTACTTCCTTTTCCCCTCCAGAAGTGGTAGAGGATTAAGGAGATACTTCTTAAGCAAAAGGTCCGCTTTGAGGTGTGTTACATGGACAAGGGTAATAAAAAGATGGAAATCAGGTCATAGTGATGAGAGAGACTGCTCATATTTGTGGAAGGAATTTTGGAAGGGTGTTCTCAATGACAGTATTCCCGTACCCAAACATTTCGCAACCAAAATGCTCTAGTGTTTCAGTGCACTAACAGGAGAGACCCCACTTGCCACTACCTCAAATGACCCACTGGGTCCTTCCCGTCCCCACAATTCTGGGCTCTGCAGAGATGGAGGCCTTGACCCTAAAAAGGTTACATTCTTGACTGAGGACACAGCAAGAGTCCCATTAAACTCTAAGTTCTGACTGTTGAGGGCATGTTGGTCTCCTAGTGTCCTGGAATCACGGGCAAAAAGAATAGTCAGCATATTGTCTTATATCTCTGTGGGGTCTGTAGTTATATCCTCTTTTTCACTCCTGATATTAGTAATTTGTGTTCAATGTTTTTTTCTTGATCAGTCTAGCTATAGGTCTGTCAATTTTCTTGATCTTTTCAAGAATCAACTTACTTCTATGTCTGTATATTTAAAGTGCACCTCCTATAAATAACGTAGTTTCTCTAATGTTTGTTTTCTTTTTTAATTTCTGTTTTTATCTTAATTAGTTCCATCCTTTTACTGAATTGCGATTTAATTTGCTCTAATATTTCTAGATTTCTAAGGGAGTACCTTAGATTATCAATTTGGAATTTTCTTCTTTTCTAACATAAGCCCTTAAAGATTTAATTTGCCTCTAATTATTGTTATGATAGTTGGTTTAAAATCCACATCTGCCAATTCCAATATCTGAGTCACTTCAGGATTGATCTATATGAATTATATTTTCTTTTGAAAAATATCAAGGGGCGCCTGGATGGTCCAGTCAGTTAAGCCTCCAACTCTTGGTTTCAGCTCAGGTCGTGATCTCAGAGTCGTGAGATCAAACCCCACATCAGGCTCCATACAGTCTGGACAAGTCAGGACACAGTCTGCTTAAGACTCCCACCCTCTTCCTTTGCCCCTCCCCCCAGCTCATGGTCTCTCTCTCTCTCAAATAAATAAACAAATCTTTAAAAAAATATATCAAGAACCCTATTCTTGCTCTTCATATGTCAAGTAAGTCTGGATGGTATCCTGGACATTGTGAATGTTTTCTTGGGAGGACTCGGTGTTCTATTATACTTCTCCCAAAAGAGTATGATATTTTTGTTTTGGCAAACCAAAAAAAAATTTTTAAGTACTTTGTATTTTGGGTAACAGTTCATATTTCAGTTCAGTTTACTTACCTTTTACTGAGTTGCTTGTAGTGTGCCACATACATTCGTGGTTCTGGGGCTAGCCAGAAATTTGGGAAGTTGACAGAATTTGGGGCTCCCCTCTCTGGCTATCTCCTTATAGAGATTTCCTCCTCACTTTTCAATGGCTGTGGTCGCTTTCAACTCTTTCCTCTAATTTTTTTTTTTTTTGGATTATTTATTTATTTATTTATGAGAGAGAGAGCAGGTGGGGGAGGGGCAGATGGACAAGCAGACTCCCCACTGAACCAGGAGCCTGACACAGGGCTCGATCCCAGGACCCTTAGACGAAGTCAAATGCTTAACTGACTGAACCACCCAGGCACCCCAAAATGATTTTTTTAAATATTTATTTATTTGAGAGAGAGAGAGAGAGTGGCGGGGAAGGGCATAGGGAGAGGGAGAGAGAGTCCCAAGTAGACTCTGCACTAAGCATGGAGCCGGACTTGGGACTTGGGACTCGATCCCACAACCCTGAGATGACAACCCACACCAAAAACAAGAGTCAGACAAGAGGGTGCCACCCAGGCACCCCTATCTCTTTCCTCTAATTCTTTTGGCCAGAAAGACTATGGACATTGCCTATGGACTATACTTCAGTTAAAAACCATAAATAAGGAATGAATTCCTTGTCTTGTCCTCTCATCCAAGTGCCAGCTACCCTCCATAATCTATTTGCATTTATTCACTTTCCAGTGCCTTCAGGTAGCTGTTCTTTGTATTTTTCACCTGCAGTCAGTCTGGTAGCAAACTTAGGATTTCAGGAGTAAAAATCAGTATGCATTTTTTAAATAACATTTAGGCGTAAGACATTTAAGTGTGCAAATTAACGTCTTAAATTAATTTTTTTCATAACAAGAAGACTTAGAGGAGCAAAAGAGCACAAGACAGCTTAGAGGTGAAGAGTGACTGTCTCTAGAAATGGGGAAAATACAGAAGGGGAGGAAGAGCCACCAAAGACAACATAATGTTGAATTAGGGTTGACTAGGCCAAATCTGAACAAAGTGATAAAGATTATTGGTTAACATATTTGGAAGGCCACATGGCTGTGCTCAATACCTTCTACTTCCCCAGAGCTACTTTCCACTCCTCCACCCGCTCTCTGCCCCAGGAACCAACCTGTGTGAGCTGCAGGCTGCATCAAGAGCTCCCTTCCCGTGTGGCTTCCACTGGAATCCAGCCAGTGGTAGTGTCTGCAGGAGATCAAGGGAGGGAAGAACGTGAGGTCAGAAGAAACTTTTTTCCCCAGGATCTCCCAAGTAGGTTTCTGTGGGTAGATTGCATCCCTCCACCAAAGGCCACAGTTCTCGTCAGGAGGCGCTCTCCAAACACTCTGGGTTCTGGTAAACACTCCCTCCCATTGTGCCTCCAGACCTAGCATTGGTAATGTCTTCCCACTGGGGTACTGCAACATCCCTTGTTGCTTTTCCTAAATCCATCACACATCTTAGTAAATAGTTCCTTTATTAAACTCTTCCCAGTGTGAGTGCACCATCTGTTTCCAGCCAGATCCCATCAGATAGAGTACTCTCAGAAAAAAAGTGACTCTAACAGGTTCTTAGAAGCAGAAGATGGTACCAGCCCACATGTTGTCAAGTGGTGGAAGAGAACTTGAATGCCTCCAAAAACAATAACTCGTAAATTTCATTTACATGTACTGTCTAATTTAATGCTAACACTCCAGTTGAATAGGTATTGATAGCATTTCTATTAAAGGTAAGAAAACTGAGATTTTAAGGCAGAGTAGAGTCCCTGGGATTCCTGACCTCCTTTGAACTACAAATCCTATCAACTTCCCACTATACCCGGACCCTTTCCATTCAGACAACACATGCCACCAATGATGAAATTCAGAGCTCTCCAACCACGGGAGCAGGACATTAAAGTCTTTGAAGCCCAGGGAAGTGAGTGACCATCCCAGCTTTGCTGTTTATTAAAACCCAAATGCTGGGGAAATAGCACATGGCATATTCAGCCATTTTGGAGATTTGAGTTTATTGGTCAGAGACCCCTCTTATATTCATTTTTTAAAAACTGTAAAAGAAACTACAATACAATATGGGGGTTGTTGCATGTACAGCTCATCTAATGATGTCTCCTTAAACACATAGGTTGCTATGGCTCCCCAAGAGTTCCCAAGCTTATGATATTTAATTAAAGTCAGCAGAATAGATTAAGATCTCAAGCTCTGGAGACAGGCAGATCTGAGTTCCTAGTACAAAACCTGCTAGTAGCTAGTAGCTTGCTAGCAAGCAGTGTAACTTTTCTTATCCTGTTTTCTCTCGTCTGTAAAATGGGGTTAATAAAAATACCTGCATCATAATGTTAAGTAAGTTAAATAAAATAATACGTTTTAGCGCTTAATGCAGGACCAGGCTCACTGGAATCACTCAATAAAATGGGGCTAATAATTATACCCAGATTCTAATTTACAGCAAAGCTTCATTTTGCCATAAGATTACCTATAAACATTAAAAGAAAAAAATCCTTTAGACACATATTAAAGACACAGTTTGAAATTTACAAAGAAATAAAAAACTAATCTTTAAGTATATCCAACACTGCTCCCACTTGCATTTCAATAAAAAAGAGAGAGATTCCAGAAGTTGCTGGCCCTCCAAATAAGCCTGTCATTTCCTAAAGTAAAAGCTATGTACCGCTGGGTATAAAATGTAACAGAAATTTGTGTGCTAAATTTATTTTATAGTTTCTTACTTATTGTTTTCCTTTTCCTGTTTTAAAGCTGTAAACTTCCCTTAAGCTGCAGCTAAAAATGTTATTGTCATTGAATTACCTAATTTCTTAGGATAGAGTCTGGATTGGACGACATCCCCCAACCCACACCCCCACCAACAGGCTGTAAACCGGCATGTTGCTGTTTGGGCTATGCAGTTGGCCCTTGCATGGTTATAATCTTGCCATTTGATGTAGGTGTTTTTTCTGCAGATGAAGTTGCTCTCATGAACAATTCTGGATCAAGATTTTTACCTAGGAAGGCATTCTATAAGTATTTGGGAATTGATTTATTTACCAGAAATGGGAATATTTTAATAGTACTTGTTCATCTTCCACAGGGAGACCAGAGGATCCCCCCTTTTTAAAGGCTTTTTGACCTTTGAAATATTTTATCCCAGAATTGCACAAAGTGTGGGGGGAGGCTCCAGTCTATCCTCTTCCTCTTGGTAAGTGCAGGAACAAGGCCATAATCACTGAGTCTGCCCTCCAAGGCCTGCCTGTATAAAGCTTCTGGGTAGCTTACTCCCCAAGTGTTGGCTGTCAAGGCAGAAGTAGGGCCTTCTTGGGGACATCATCCCACAGAACTGGGTTCAAGGCCAAAGTGTTGCCTGTTGCAGAATCAGAACCTAATTAATGTCTCACACACTCACAGATAGAAATGGTCACAAAAATTAATGTTATGATCCAATATTTGGTTGGGGTTTTTTGTTGTTGTTTGTTTGCCTCCTTTATAATCAATTTCTGTTCTGAAAAACTAGGAGCAGGTTGCAGCAGTTGAGATTTGTTCCTTGAAGTATATTGCGTGTATGTGGTTTGAACCTTGCACTTCATCCATCCAAATCTGAACCCCCACCTTCCGCCTCTTGAACACTCCAGACAAACACAAGTTTCTGTTGTGTGCAGATGGTCTATCAGATGGACTGCAAGACCCCACAACTCAAGAATTTTTACACTTGTGACAATTTGTGTCAATCATAAACAGATACCATCTAAACCACAATGGTTTTAGGACTCTGAAAACTTGGATCAAATAAGTTTAGATATCTCTCTGGATTTTAACTTACAATGTTATAAGAACTTCAGTGACTTTGAAGACTTCATAGTGAATCTTTCTTTTATAGTACAATTGGCTGATAAGACAGGGACTCCTAGTATTACTGATATAAAAGTTACTAAACTGTTTGATAAACAGTCTTCAGCAAAAAACAAATTTCCGTTTCCAGTAACCCAAAATTGCACATCACTGTGGCCATGATTATCTTAGGTATTTCAACCAGTGATTAGGGGATCATTAAAAAATGGAAGCAACTGAGCTCAGTGGTGCTGCCTCAGGCTCTGGGAACCGCCAAGCCTTACTGCCAGGAAGTCTGGATATCATGCAAAGTAGCTGGAAAGTGGGCTACCTGTTGCAGAGTGGTGAATTAATGGTATCATCAGGCATTCTGCCCTACCCACCACAATCTACATATCAGCCGATGTAATAAACATGGCGCCAGCTTCCATTGCTGAAGTGGCTCCAATGGTCTCCATCATCAGACACACCCCCAGCCCTGACCTCTGGGAGGTGGCCAGGAAAGACCAGGTGGGGCTGCTTCCATCCTGGGGAGAGCACCTCCTGCTCTCTAAATATAGGAGGCTCTTTCAGCTTCTGCTCTAATATGCCTTAAAAACCAGCACACACTAGAGATGGGAAAAAATCAAAACCTCGCAGCAATGATAAGAGCACTGAGAAGCAGAAGACTTCCTGAGTCTTGAAAAGAAAGGTCATTGGAAGATATTTTTCTCACTGCCACCTGTGTTTTCTTAGGCACCGCTAAATTCAAGGCCCGCCTCTCTCAGTCTTACCTACTCAGGCTCGGAGGGCAGACAGCTGCTGAAAAAGTATGGCTGTGAGTCTAAGGAAAGGATACGAAACCCTCAGAAGGAAGGTGTGTAATATTTTTGTTGAATCAAATCATGATTTTGTGAGGGGAAAAAAAAGGCACATATAAAAGTCCATTTAATGTTTGGCAAAAAGGGAGAAAAAAAAGAGCTTTCTGTGTTCAGTGCAAACTCACTTCAAGGGAGCTGTAGGTCAAATTACCAGCCCGTGATATGTGGAGATTGGCTGAGTGGGCTAACGGTAACTCAAATTGCAATGCTCCTGGCCTGTTCCTGAGCCCATAAACTACACAGAAAATGATCCTATTTGCTGAATTATTTTCAATTGCAACAGTTGTTCTAACAACTCAGAAAAATTTAATATGTATATACAGGCCTAGTGAATAACCACTTCAATATATAAATTTGGGGGGTATGCCATTATATATACATATATATAATATTGATATATAATATATATGAAAATATTGAATATAAATGTATTCAGTATTAACCCACAAAAACTTTCTCCCTATAAAACCTTCTTTAACCAAACCTACCCATAACAAATGATGATACAGAGCTTCACAAACTCTTCCACTTATACTCCTGGGAATCTTAAAAGATATCTCAAAAACAGTCTTCAATAAGCATGAAATTCCTTTGGAATCACTATTTTCCAAGCTAGTCTACAATATACCCATGTTTAGTTTAGTTTAGTTTTCTTATTTTGTATTTAGGTATAACTGACATATAACATTATATTAGTTTCAGATGTATAACATAATGATTCAATATTTGTATATATTGCAAAATGATCACCACAGTAAGTCCAGTTAACTTGCATAGTTAAAAATTTTTTTCTTGTGATCTGAACTGTTAAGTTCTACTCTCTTAGACTCATGTTTATGTTAATATAAAAGTAGCTTCCCTCATATCTTAAAGTGAAATGCACACTTAAGGAAATTGCATTGTGTTCTGCCTGTGGCTTTGTGTTCCCTTTGACAAACCACATGTACATCTGGGGCGACCTTCCAGCCATCTCTGCTACAGGATGGTTTCACTTATTTGTGGAACATAAGGAATAGCATGGAGGACAGTAGGAGAAGGAAGGGAAAAATGAAGGGGGGAAATCGGAGGGGGAGATGAACCATGGGAGACTATGGACTCTGAGAAACTGAGGGTTCTAGAGGGGAGGGGGGTGGGAGATGGGTTGGCCCAGTGATGGGTATTAAGGCGGGCACGTATTGCATGGATCACTGGGTGTTACATGCAAACAATGAATCATGGAACACTACATCAAAAACTAATGATGTACTGTATGGTGACTAACATAATAAAATAAAATTATTTAAAAAAAAAAAAAAAAGGAGTGTGGGAGGGAAATCTGCAGCTGTCCTCCCCCGAGGAGCCACTCCCACACCCAGGTGCCTGGAAATCGTTCCTGCAGTTTCCCTGCTGTTGCACTTCATATTTGTTACTGTTGTTGTTTTCATGAGTATTCTAATGGGAAGATGGAATTCCTAAAATGAAACTTCTCCATTTGGGGCTATCGGGTAATTTAGGAGAGAGATGTTAACCTGTGGTTTCCCTAGTTATATGTGAGTGTTTAGGAAACACAACAGTGAAGGGTGGGTGATCTGATAAGGAGGCCAGAGAAAGCACATGATCTTCAACCTTCATCTGATTATCTTAGTTAATATATATGTGCTGTTCCTTTCCCCTCAACCACCATCTAGGCCCAAAGCCATTACCTGAAAACAGACCCTGAGGAAAATGTAAAATAAGATAATGACAACTGAAAGTGTTAAATTAAAAATGCAGGAAACCAGGGGCGCCTGGGTGGCTCAGTTGGTTAAGCGGCTGCCTTCGGCTCAGGTCATGATCCCGGAGTCCTGGGATCGAGTCCCGCATCGGGCTCCCGGCTTGGTGGGGAGCCTGCTTCTCCCTCTGACCCTATCCCCTCTCATGCTGTTTCTCGCTGTCTCTCTCAAATAAATAAATAAATAAAATCTTTAAAAAAAAAAAAATGCAGGAAACCAGAAAATAATATAAATAAAAATAATACTCAAACTATGAACAGAATTTAAGAGGCAGATAATAAAGGCAGAATTAGTTGCTGTTGTTTGTGTTTGGTTTTGTTCGTACTTTCTCACCTTTATCGCGAAAATTTTCAAATCAACAGAAAGGTTGAGGAATAGTAAAGTCAATACCTATGTATCTTTTGTTTAGATTCAAGAATCATTGGCATTTTGTGAAATTTGCTTTATCCATCTTTCTCATGCATGGCCTAAGGGTAAGGTTATTCTCCTCCAGGATATTCTCTGCCACAATCATCATACCATTATAACAGCTAAGAAAATGAACAATTATTTCAGTCCATATTCAAATTTCCACAACTGTCTAAGAATGTATTTGCTGCTTTGTTTTGTTTTAGAACCAGCATCTAATCAAAGCTCATAAGTGACATATGGTTAATTCTCTTTGATCCCTTTTATTTAATCTGAGACAGTCACACTCCCATCTTTTTCCCCTCCATAATATTGGCTCTTTCCTGCATTTGTCTGAATATATCCTCTTGCTATTGTTTAATTTTGTCTTGATCTCTTGTATGAAAGGAAGAATTTTTAAAAGATAGATTAAAATATACAAATAATATTAAACCTAAGGCAGCCAAAAGGAAAATAGTTATTAAATATAATTAAGCAAGTAAAATACAAAAATTAGAGAAAAGTGGAAAATACTGGACAGTTGAGCTTAAGATAGAAAAAAATTTTAGCAATAAAAGTTTAGGAATGATAAATTTGAGGGGCACCTGGGTGGCACAGTTGGTTGAGTGTCTGACTCTTGGTTTCAGCTCAGGTTGTGATCTCCGTGTCATGAGATTGAGCCCCACTTAGGGCTCTGTGCTCAGTGCAGTCTGCCTGAGATTCTCTCTCTCTCTCTGCCCCTCCTCCTCATGCTCCCTCTTTCTCTCTCTCTAAAATACACAAGTAAATCTTTTTAAAAAAAGAATGATAAATTTGAAACTTAAGGTGCAAAACTGGATAAAAGTCAGAATTAAAATCTATTTTAATCAAAAGAAAATGTTTGAGTACACTTATATTTATAAATGAAGAGTAACAACAGGCCTCCATGTGTTATATACACAAGTACTCAGAACAGTGCTTAGTATATAGTCATTGCTATATAAGTGTTTTCTATCATTATCATCATTACTACAAAAAAAAGATATTGAAAAATAAATGTTATAACAGGAAACCCTAAGTATAAGTGAGAAATTAAAGAGAAGATAACACTATTCTGGGCAAGAATTCTAAAGGAAAAAATGAAGAGGAACTTAAATCATTATAACAAAATAATCTTAATGCAAAAACACAGACTACAAATGTTTTAATTATATAAAAAGATATCATAGGGAAAAAGCTACAGAGAGTAGAGGTACATTCTAAAGAGGATCATCTGGGCAGAGAACCTGGAAGAGCTCTTCCCTGGGGAGAATGACATCTTTAATGATGCCAAACAAAGATGTCCCCAAGGCAGGAGCACAAAGCTGAAGGCTCTTAAGCAAATCTTTTAAGAGTCAGAGGTCCTAGACTCAAGGCCAATTTCTTAGACTATCTAGCAATGTTCCCTAACCTAGAAAACAGGTATTTGTGATGAGATAGCTTCAATCTGTTTTTTCATCTGTAAGACAGTGAGTAAGATAAAACTGTTTCTAAGATATTTTTCAATTCCAGAAGTCACTAAATATTCTGAGATTCAGATTTGTATTATTTATTCATTTATCCATTTCTCTAATCAAGTCTCCTGGTGTTCTATTGGTTGTGTCTCAGTCAGTCAGACTTGGCTTAAGAGTTGACATTTTAGGAATTTGTGTGCCCTGTTTAAGTTCCAAAGACTGCTTTCCTCTGTTTTTTCCTCACCCACATATGTTTATTAACACCAAACAAAAGAAAAGACCTCCACAGTCCCCATTTCCAAATAGAGACTAACTAAGTAAAAACCCCCTAAGTCAGTAAAACAGCTCAGTTGGACCCCACACAATTCACAAGTCTGTCACCCAAAATGAGACAAGGCAAGTGCCCTGGAAAAGCTCCCCAGGAATGTCACCTATACTTCAGGAAGAGGTGGACAGGTCTAGCTAGGACTTTGCACCTGTAGAGATATACCACAGCTGACAAATGACAGCAGCTGTTTTAGAACAAAGGACATGGTCCATATGAATATTTTAGAAATGACAGTGATTGG
This sequence comes from Neomonachus schauinslandi, assembly GCF_002201575.2. Taxonomy (NCBI): domain Eukaryota; kingdom Metazoa; phylum Chordata; class Mammalia; order Carnivora; family Phocidae; genus Neomonachus; species Neomonachus schauinslandi. Next base: position 59,831,021 of record NC_058405.1, on the reverse strand, counting down.
GTCATTCATGAAGGTTTCCCACACTGGCACAAAACCTGAACCACTCACCCACAATTACAGACATGCCCATGCTCAGGGCAAGTTCCAGCTCCGAGGGAAGAAAGATACTCACCCACATTTCTGCACACCCAGAGACTGCTAACCATACCCAAACAGGCATTCTCTTGGAGAAAATGAAACTTGGAGGTCTAAGGCATTCAACTTTTTCAAGTTTTTCCCAGGTATGTTCATGCACAGCAAAAGAAAAATCTCTACACAGAGATTTTGAAATTGCTTTCAAATATAAAACTGTGGCAACCATTCTCTTCTCTCCTACACGCGGTCATCTTTCTCCAACAATACCCACCCACCCCACAACACACACACACACAGACCCCTCAAACTCTCAACCCCCCTGTCCCTTTTTTTTTTTTTAATTTATTTATCTGAGAGAGAGAATGGGAGACAGAGAGCATGAGAGGGGGAGGGTCAGAGGGAGAAGCAGACTCCCTGCCGAGCAGGGAGCCCGATGCGGGACTCGATCCCGGGACTCCAGGATCATGACCTGAGCCGAAGGCAGTCGCTCAGCCAACTGAGCCACCCAGGCACCCCCTCAACCCCCCTGTCCTGTTGCTCTTCCCTCCTACAGTGTGGCCTTTGTCTCTCCATTGTTAACCTGTCAAGAAAGAGCCGTCACAGAGCACAAGCTTTGGAGACCAATCCATACACTTGCAAGGCTGACCACTTGTTTAAAAACAATAACAATCTTGAGGGGCGCCAGGGTGGCTCAGTCGTTAAGCGTCTGCCTTCGGCTCAGGTCATGATCCCAGGGTCCTGGGATCGAGCCCCGCATCTGGCTCCCTGCTCCGCGGGAAGCCTGCTTCTCCCTCTCCCACTCCCCCTGCTGGTGTTCCCTCTCTCGTTGTGTCTCTATCTGTTAAATAAATAAATAAAATCTTTAAAAAAATAAAATTAAAATTAAAACAATAACAATCTTGAGTGAATTTGTCCTGGCTTCAAATTTTCCCAAATGCTTTTGTCCAGATATGATGGTTACCTGACCACAAAGCTTCCTGGAGGAACAAAGTATTACAATGGGCATGAAGAGAGCTGCATGACTGTCGCCAGCAGCAATGAGCAACATGCACGGAAACGAAAGAGGCCTTCCCGAAAGTTCCCCAGCGCAAGAGCACCGCTTGGAGAAGCACAGGTCAGCTCTGCCGTCTTCTACCCATCAGAGCTCTAGAAGGGCACCATCTCTATGTCAGATCACAACAGAATTCTCTGTTGTACTTTCCTGATTCTCTATTTTTTCTACCTGGGACAGAAAAGCTGAGTGTCCTTCTGGCTCTAAAACACTAAATTCTAAATAGAGCCTGATCTCTGTGCTCTTGTTTGTTCATTTAAACTAAATTAAACTCCACAAACTAAACTAAACTACACTATGTAGAGAAGTTCACCATCCATACTAGTTCTCTTGAACTTAAAATTTAAGCAGTCACACTAGGAACCACTGACTAGAAATATTTAACAGAATGTCCCAGTTGGACAGGGATTTTATAACTCATTTCTGTGCAACATTAATAATCTCTGATTTGTACCATTCTATTATTGCCATGAAATCTATAAATGACGTGTTACTCTTCTTACTCAGTTGAAAAATAAGAAACACATGATTTGATAACTAAAGTAAAAGGGCCGGATTCTTTGAAAATGTTTCTAAAGGAAAAGTGACTTACTTTGTGAGGTAATAACAAGAAAGGTCACCAATGGTTATAAAAGTAATATAATCATAAAAGTAGCACATGCAATGGGAAAAAAAAATCCTTATTTTAAACAAAAAAACAATTGCAGCTACAATTTTTAAAATATTTGCCCACATATTTACCCTTTTGTTTGTTGTTTATTTGTTCAGTCAACTTTTCTCATGCATCTCAGACGTTCCTTCTGGGACCATTTCTCTTCTTCCTGAAATATATCCTCTGAAAGTTCCTCTAGTAAGGGACTTTTGATAGTGGACATCTTTCAGCTTTTGTTCGAAACATCTTTATTTTACCTTCATTTGTCAAATAGTTTCACTAGGTATAGAAATCTATGGTTGATGCTTACTCTCATTCAGAATTTGCCTTCTAAAGGAGTGGCCTGGGTTAGGAACAGATGGTTCCTTTAATTGAGGAAAATACCTTATGGGTTTTGATGGGCCTTTAAGACAAGAAAAGGGAAGCCTCCTGGCCTCAATCTGGTTGTACCAGCGCAAGTCCAAGAAAGATGAATTGCTCTGCATAGTCAAGTGAGAATTTTGCATTTCTAAGAGCAGCCTGACAAAGAAAGCAAAGCATATGCATCCAGAAAGTAGGTAAAAGGGAGAGATTAAGAGAGTCTAAAGAAAGAAACTCAAAGAAACATAATAGAAAAGGGGTATGACCCAGTCAGTGAGATTAAGAATGACCAATTAATGTCTAGAAATTTCCCATTAGTTAAGAATTAACCTTACCCAAAAAGAGGTCTGTCTTTTGCCCCTTGGCTACTTGGAGGTGATCTATAGGCCCTTGGATTGTCTTACATGACAGAATATCTTTGTTTGTTTGCCTGAGGCCTTTGGCCACTGACTGGTCTAACAATGTGACTTACAATGGAGGCTTTGGGCCATGCTGTGTAAATTCCCATGTCCAGAGAAACTGGAGATTAAAGGTGTTAGCCTGAACCTCCAAGAGAATCTGGACACTAAAGGTCCATCACACAGGCATTGTGTGATCAAGCACCTAAAAAAATTCTGGACACCAAAGACTGGTGAGGTTTCCTGGTCAGCAATATTCTGAACACTGTCACACATTATGATCAGGAGGAGGTAATGCCATCCAGACCCCAAGAGGGAAGGACAATTGGAAGCCCCACATCTGGACCTCTTCTTGACTGGGCCCTACACGACTCTTTCTTTGGTTAATGTTAACTTGTATCCTCTCCCTGTAATAAACCATGAGTATAGTTTTCAGTGAGTTCTGTGATTCCTTCTAGCAAATTATCCAACCCGAGGGTAGTTTGGGGAAGCCCCTGAACTTACGGTTGGTGTTAGAAGTGAGGGCAGTCTTGTAAGGATGGTTCCTTCAGACCTTGCAATTCTGCAAGGTAATTACCCTTCATTACCCCAAAACCCTCAGGAAAATCTACTTCATGCAACAGTCTTAGTTTAGTTGTGCTCTGGGGGAATCAAGAAGGGGTGAGACCCAGCATGGGAGACAGCAGTGGAAAAATAAGAACTCTGCCCCAGGAAGTAAGAGAGACCACGGCAGCTAAGTGACAACAGAGTCACAGGACATAGCACAAATCCCCACACCCAACCCCACAGGAAAACCTTCTTGGGAATATTGGGTAAGGCTCCAATCTTTCTGTCATGCCTCATCTCTTTTTATTCAGTTAGAGAGCAATCCCCCAACCCTCCCATGCCATGCATAAAACCAGAGGTCCTGAAGGGTTCCAGGAGGCAGATTATTAAGTTGTAAAGAAACCATAGTAACCAGATTATTAAGTTCTAAAAATTTAAAACCCTTGTTTTTGATGGACCTTAAATTCCTAAATAAAATACATACAAATATTTTTTTTAAACATGCAAAACAGGGGCGCCTGGGTGGCTCAGTCGGTTAAGCGGCTGCCTTCGGCTCAGGTCATGATCCCAGAGTCCTGGGATCAAGTCCTGCATCAGGCTCCCTGCTCAGTAGGGAGCCTGCTTCTCCCTCTCCCTCTGCCTGCCTCTCTGCCTACTTGTACTCTCTCTCTCTGTCAAATAAATAAATAAATAAAATTTAAAAAAAAAACCATGCAGAACATGCAGCATAATACTCAATAGATGTCTTTTGAACAAGGGAAGACCAAGTGAATAGGTAAATGTATGAAAAATACAATTTATTCTCAATGGCATGGACTAATTTGATTAGGGAGAACATAAATAACTAAAACAGGTCATTCACAGAAGCCCAACTACACATTTAATGGGTAACCTCAAACTTCTCAGACTTTTCAGAAGTTCTTACAAGAGAGGCAAACAGGCAGTAAAAATAACTGTTTTTTCAGCCTGCCTTTGCTGGCTGCACTGGAAAGGCCAAGTAACAGCAAAATTCTCCAAATGCCCTTTTGACCACCAAGGGTAAAAGAAAGATTCTTACATCCCATAAATAGGATTCTCAGGCCCTCCTCCCCTGATGATGAACAGTAAGATGAACAGTTAAACAATAAAAAACAGTGCTGATGTTTTTATTCCTCTCTAAGCTATTACCATCTAATGCAACATTTGTCACAACCATCTTCGATTGTTGACTAGGGCCACAGGTGGTTGGCCCTAGCTAGTATATCAGGAATGTAACTGGAGTTGTCATTGTCTTTTAAACACATTTCAGCAATGAGAGATCATATGAATCATAAGCAACCATGTCATACCAAGCTACAAGCTGCAGGCAATTCTTTGGGTTTATGTTCTTAATTTACTTGCCACTAATGGGCTCCTTGAACCTTGTGGGTCTTTCATTTCCCAATGGAAGCAAATCTTGAAAGTCTTGAGTTTAAATTGCTACTGCTACTGCTTCCCAAGGTTGTATGGGGTGCAAAAAAACTGGGTACTCTTTTCTCCTGTACTGCTCAGTAACCAATTCAATAGAGGGAGATCCGGTGGCAGAAAAAGAAAGAGAAGATTTGGGTAGTATTCTGAGACAAAGTGGCCAGAGCCAGTGCTAAAAAGTTCAGGACAAGCAATTTGCTTCCAAAAGCAGTAAAAAGCTTGGAAAGACAAGCCACAGAAAATAAAGCTTGCCGATCAGAGACTGCTCAATTGTTGTGTAAATCAGTACAGACTCTCTGGAGGGCCATTTATCCATTAAGAATAAAAATCCTGGGGCGCCTGGGTGGCTCAGTTGGCTAAGCGGCTGCCTTCGGCTCAGGTCATGATCCCAGGGTCCTGGGATCGAGCCCGGCATCGGGCTCCCTGCTCGGCAGGAAGCCTGCTACTCCCTCTCCCTCTGCCTGCCACTCTGCCTACTTGTGCTGTCTCTCTATCTCTCTGTCAAATAAATAAATAAAATCTTTAAAAAAAAAAAGAATAAAAATCCTTAAAACTGTGCATACATTTTGATCCAATAAGTCCACTTCTAGAACTTTATCCTGAGAGATAGATGTGTACAAACATTTAGCTACAAAATTATTTATCACAGAAGTGTTCATATTAGCAAAAAAATAAACAACCAAAATGTCCAACATTGGGGATTAAATAAACTTTGTACACACTACAAAATAAGGCTTAACCATTAAATATGATGTGATAAAAAGGAAAAGATATTTACAACAGTTAAGTAAAAGAACACAAAATAGCATATATAGTGTGCTCCCATTTTGTAATTAGAGAAAGAGAGAAAAAGCGCTACACAGATGTGTATCAAAATTTAACAGTAATTATCCAAGGGGGGAGAATTGTAGGTAATTTTTGTTGTCTGCCCTGAACTTAATTGGGCTTTTAATTTTTCTATGCATCAATTTTGCAGGAAGAAAAAAAGTTCTTTCTAATAGGAAAAAACAGTCTTTAGAACAAACCAGAAGTGTTCATTGGACTTTTTAAAGTTGCAAGGTGCAGAGTTGTCAGGTTACCCCAGATTATGATGGAATTAATTATAAGAACGCATCAGACAAGGAGGAAGTTTATAACAACGAGTCACTGGGTATAAGAACAGGAATATTGTGAAGAACCCAGGAAGTTGCATGTCCCAACTGGCAAAAGCAACCTGAAGTTCTCAGAGTTGATCTAGGGATGGGGTTATATCTTTGCCCCTCCAGAACAAGTAATCAAAATCCATCTCCTCTTTGGTGACTCACATGTTCTGTCTCTGCTTCCACAGCTCTTGACATAGCTCATCAGCCACCTCACCCTCCACTCTGCTTGTCTTTCTTGCCTTGTTCTCAAAATTTCTGCCTACTCATGACCATGATTTACTCGGGGACCCTCAAGGACCTGACTGCTTCACGGCAGCCTCTTTATGTGTCAGCTAATTGACCCTTTCCACACATCTCAGTACTGTTCAGTCCATGGGCTTGGCCACCTTGGGACTCAGGTGTCCATTTCTGCTCTAAACAGTCATGAGAAAGGCAAAGGTCAAATTATTGCTGCCTCTAATTAATGGCTTCTTAACTGAGCAGTTTTCCTTATAAGAAAACTGGGTGTCAAGGCATCACAAATGACCTACTACCAGTATAGGCCAGAGCCAATACTTCAAAGACTGTATTGCCTGCAACTTTGGTGTTCCATGAGATACTAAGTTTGTTGACAAAAGGAAAGTTTTCATGTTCAAACAGTCATAGGAGATCCTACAAACTCAGCCCCCTCTTGGAGATTCATAACACAAATTAGTATATTAAAAGCTATTGAGAGTTTCTACAATAAAGATACCTGCTTGATTTTGTTCAAAGAAAGGTTTCCCAAAGTTATTTGAACATAGAATCCTTTTTCTTTTTTCTGAAACACCTACTAATACCAATTAACCATGGGACACAGTTTAAGAATTACTGCTATAGAGCATGCAATCTTTCAGAAGGAAAGAACAATCAACAGTGATATTTGTTCCATTTTTCTATGCCTTTATTATCATCATAACTTATTTGGTTAATCAAGATCTTCCATCTTCATCACAAGAATTATCATGAAAATATCTGACAAGCCTAGATTCACTCTTACTAAAAAAATCAGGAGTTATTAAACATATTATTAAACAAATAAATAATTAGCCTTGGAAATGAACTTGTAAACAGAATGCAGTTTATGAGTTTGTTAAGATCTAGAATAATCTGAGAGAATGAATGGAAGGTCTGCAGGCAGAGAGGAATACAGAGAAATGGGGTCCAGGAAATGGACTTATGAGCCACAGGTTATTTAGGTATAATTCTGAGGTGGTTAGCAGCTGGCTGCTTTGTGTTTTGGGTGTTTTCTTATTTTTTTTTCATGCCAGTTCACTATGACTTTGGCCTGGACTCCATGCCGATCCAACTCAGATCCCTCTGACTCAACCCAGACTGCCAGGTCTAGAATTCCTGGTCACCAGAATCATTGTGGTTAGAACACTTATGTCTTGCTGAGAAAGAAGGGCATGGAAATATAAGACAAGTAAAATGTTTGCTGCCTGTTTTGCTATTTTTGTTTTGGTTTTGGTTTTTATCTTTTTAAAGCAAAGCCCTTCTAACATATACAAGTAGATGAAGCTGAAAGAGCCTATTCAGTTACCAAACCAGGTCAAATATGACCACTCACATCATTTTCTTATATGTAAGGATTTTAAGGTGGAAGCCCTCAGGGAGAGAGGGTAGGAGGAAGGAGGGAAAGAAAAGAAATGGAAGAGAAATGGAGCCAAAATATATATCAACCCAAAGAATTCCAATAGTGATAATTTTTAAGTATCTGATTATTTTTTTATCTACAAAAACAAAAATTTCATATGGCTTAGCCTAATATAATAGGTGCTGTTATTGTGCTTATTATACACCAGCACTATACACAGTTTATCCATTGTAGCATTTTATTCTTATTATACCTCTTTGAGACAGATGCAGATACACAATTCTTCATTTGTAATTCCTAAATCCCAAAGTTCTGAAAACCCAAAGTTTTTAGTAAGTCTAGAGCAAACTCATTTGGTAACAAAACCTGACTTTATCTAATATGAGGCTACTTATGGTCTTTAACCCATTTAGTGTACATCTCACTACAGAAATATTAATATGTTCCATTAGAGAATAATGCCCCAAACCCCTCTTAGGGTTCTATACAATAAATGACATGTGCACTTTCTTACTTTTCTAAAATATTAAAAATCCTGAATTGTGAAACTCACCCGGTTCCAAGAGTTTCAGATAAAGGATTGTTTCTCCCTATTTTACAGATAAGGAAACAGGTTTATTTGTCTTCACTATTATCCTGGTATTTTAGTTTGGGTCTTTAAGACTTTACTTTTTGGTTAATGGTTTAAATTTCTTTTCTCCATGCTATTTCAGTTCACATATACACTGAAGAGATTTTAGCAAATTCTCCTACAGAAAAGTTTTAAAAGACATCTTTTTTCCCCAAAATGGAAAACGCTGACATCCTCAGAAAATTTCCTTGAACCCAAATGAACTCATCTTTAATTCCCCACCCTTCATTTTCAGATTACTCAGTGTATTTAATGCTACCCTTCCTCAATTCCACCCAAAGCTCACATGGTGATGTTAAGGGCATTGGTTAAGAACCCATCAAGGAGTCTGCGTGGGCCTGAGGCACTGCTAAGCATTCTGACATCTGTGGTTAGAGTGTCTACATGAAGATTACCCATGCTGGGCTCCAGTGTTTCAATCACAATCCCAGAATGAACGCCTGGTCACTCTGTGGTCTAAACTCTGAGAGAAGAGAGCATTTCATACTACACTGCATTTCGTAAACAATGATTTGATACATTGAAGAAACCATAAATATTATTTATCTTAACATAGGCCTCAGAATGTCCAAACACCACAGCTAATTAGGGTTCAATAATAGATTCAATAAGCTGAAGCCTGTTTTTCTGGTTTATCATAACAAGTAAAGCAATGGTCATTACTTTCTAATTTGTAAGTGTTCTGTTCAATGGCTCTGAGTAGGAAGACTGTAGCATTGCTTGTCCTATAGGAGGGCTTGCCACCTTCTAAAGTCAGCACTAAGCTACGTCTGTTGCCATTTATGGTACTTTTTCCATTTGTTGAAGCACATTATTTCTTAAAACCAAAAGACCATGTTCGAATACAGATGGAGCGTTTGCTAAAATATAGAAAGTAATTTTTTTTCTAACCAGCAAAAAGAATTTGGTAAAAGGAAGCTGATGAGAATTTCTTGTTTGATTAGTCTTTCCCCAGCAGCTGGCACTTAGGAAGATCTTAGCTCCCATCCTACAGATGAAAATAAAGTTGATGCTCTGAAGCATTGGTAATATACACTAGTACATTTCACCATTTCAGAATAATCCAGTTGAAACCTTTCAATCAAGGCTCCCTAAACCAAGGTTTCTCAACTTCAGCACTATTGACTTTTGGGGGTAGAATTGTGTTGCAGCTGTTGTCCTTATGCCTTATAGGATATCAGCAGAGTCCCTGGCCTCTACCCACTAGACGCCAGTAGCATCCTCCTCACCAGTCATGACAACCAAAAATATCTCCAGAGAAGAGAGACTTCTGGGGAAGATGGCAGAGTAGGAGGGCTCTAGGCTCACCCTGTCCCACAAATACAACTAGATAGCACTCAGATCAGTGTAAATAATCCACAGAATGACCCAAAGACTGGCACAACAAATTCTGCAACTAAATGAAGAGAAGAGGCCAAATCAAGAAGGGTAGGAAGGGCAGAGATGCGGTAGGGAGCTAACCCCCACAGGTTTGCTCCCTCTGTGGGGAGGGAATCGTGGGTAGAGAGGGGATTGAAACAATCATACCACAGAGGCTACACAGGGAAGATGAATGCCCATAGCATTTGGCTTTGAAAAACAAAGGGGCCGAATTTTGTGAACTTGTACAGTCAGAGGGACTTAAGGCCTGGAACTTCAAAAATCAGTTGACCTGGCTCTGGGAGAGCCAAGGGGGCAATAGGAAGCGGAGTCCCTGCCTTTAAAAAGACAGGACAATAAACAGCCACAGAGATACAGCATAGAAACAGCAGTTGGAAAAATGCCTGGGACATACGGGAGGGAGAATAATTTACTAATCTCAGAGTTCACTGAGGGACATCTCCAGGAACAAAGGAGCTGGCAGTCACCATGTCCCTCCCCTCTCCCCCAGAATAAACACATGGCCACCTGCAGGAACCAGCACAGCACCTGGCATTCACTGCCTAACTTGCTTATACCACATCCTGCCACCTCCAGCCACCTGCTTCAGGTCCCCTCCCCCAGAGGACCTGCAAATGCTTTGCTGGCACTATATCTTCTGACCTCCCACTTTGGGGACTGCAACTGTAGCAGTGGTGGCTGGTTGCCTCCCAAGAAGGATGTGTGCCCCTTGTTGGAATTATGTCCCCAACCTGTACATGCTTTGCGAAGTGGCCCCAGCCACCCTGGTCTCAGCACCAGCTAGGTGTCCCCTCTGGAAAAGGACCAATGCCACCTTGTTAAAAGTGCGTGTCCTGAACATTACTTTCAAGAGCAAGAGACTAGCTGACTTTACTAACACACAGAAACAGACACAAAGAAGCAAAATGAAGAGACAGAGGAACATGTCCCAGATGAAAGAACAGGACAAAGTCATGGCAAGAGACCTGAGCAAAATGGACATAAGTAATATGCCTTATAGAGAATTTAAAGTAATGATCATAAAGATACTCACTGAACTTGAGAGGAGAGTGGAGGACATCAGTGACATCCTTTACACAAAAATAAAAAAGAAACAATCAGAGATGAAGAAAACAATAACTGAAATTAGCAGAAGAAGGAGTCAGTGATTTGGAGGACAAAGTAATGGAAAGTAATCAAGCTGAGCAGGTGAGAGAAAAAAATGCAAAATGAGAATAGACTTAGGGAACTCAGTGACTCCATCCAGCATAAGAACATTCACATTATAGGAATCCCAAAATAAGAGGAAAGAGAAGGGGGGTAACAAATTTATTTAAAGAAATAATAGCTGAAACTTCCTGAATTTGAGGAAAGAAACAGAAGTCCAGATCCAGGAGGCACAGAGATCCCCCAACAAAATCAACAAAAGCAGATCCACACCAAGACATATTGTAATTAAGATGGCAAAAAGCAGTGATAAAAAAATAATTTTATAAGCAGCAAGAGGAAAGAAAATAGTTACAGACAAAGGAAACCCCATAAGGCTATCAGCAGAATTTCAGCAGAAACTTTGCAGGCCAGAAGGGAATGTCATGATATTTTCAAAATGCTGAAAGGAAAAAATCTGCAGCCAAGAATACCCTATCCAGCAAGGCTCTCATTCAGAACAGAAGAGACAAAGAGTTTCTCAGACAAACAAAAGTAAAAAGGAGTTCATGACTATAAGAACCAGCCCTATAAGAAATGTTAAAGGGGACTCTTTGAGTGGAAAGCAAAGACCATATATGAGTAAGAAAAGTAAGAAGCACAAAAGCAGGGGCACCTGGGTGGCTCAGTCAGTTAAGCGTCTGCCTTCGGCTCGGGTCATGATCCCAGGGTCCTGGGATCGAGCCCCGCATCGGGCTCCCTGCTCAATGGGAAGCCTGCTTCTCCCTCTCCCACTCCCCCTGCTTGTGTTCCCTCTCTCGCTGTGTCTCTGTCAAATAAATAAAATCTTTAAAAAAAAAAAAGAAGCACAAAAGCAGTAAAAATAAGTATACCTATAAAATGAGTCAGGGGGCTCACAAAATAATAGAAAGTAAAGTATGACACCATATACCTAAAACGTGGAGAAGAGAGGAGTAAAGAATGGATTCAAAAGTAAGGAACCATCAACTTAAGATAGACTGCTAAGTGCTGAAGATGTTATATAAAAACCTAAGGGTAACCACAAATCAAAAACCAGGAAAAGATATGCAAAAGTAGAGAGAAAGAAATCCAAGTGTATCACTAAAAGAAAGCCAACTTATGGTGAGAGAAGAGAGCAAGGCAAGAAAGGAACAGAGAAGATCCACAAAAACAAACACAAACCATAACAAAATGGCAATAAATACATAACTATCAATAATTACTTTGAAGGGCACCTGGGTGGCTCAGTCGGTAAAGCGTCTACCTTTAGCTCAGGTCATGATTTCAGGGTTCTAGGATTGAGCCTTACATTGGGCTCCCTGCTCAGCAGGGAGTCTGCTTCTCCCTCTCTCTCTGCCCCTCCCCACTGCTTGTGCTCTCTCTCGCTCAAATAAGAAAATAAAAATCTTTAAAATAAAAGAAAATAAAAATTAAAAAAAATAATTATTTTGAACATAAAATGACTAAATGCTCAAATCAAAAGACATAGGATGGGGTGTCTGCCTGGCTCAGTTGGTAGAGTGTGGAACTCTTGATCTCCAGGTCATGAGTTTGAGCCCCACATTGGGTGTAGAGCTTACATAAAAAAATAAAAATAAAATGTATACTACAAAAGTAAAAAAAAAATAAAAATAAAGACATAGGGTGATGACATGGATAAAAAAACAAGATCCATCTATATGCTTCTTACAAGAGACTTACTTCAGACCTACATACACATGCAGATTGAAAGTGAGGGGATGGAGAAACATTTATCATGCAAATGGATATCAAAAGAAAGCCAGAGTAGCAATTCTTATATCAGACAAAATTGACTTGAAAACAAAGACTAACAAGAGACAAAGAACACTATATAATAATAAGGGGGAAAATTCAACAAGACATAACAATTGTAAATATTTATACACCCAACCTGGGAGCACCCAAATACATAAAACACTTATAAAACAAATATAAAGGAACTTCCAGGGGGCATGTATCAATAATAATACAGCAATTGTAGGGGACTTTAAAACCCCACTTACATCAATGAACAGATAATCTAAACAGAAAATCAATACGGAAACAGCAGCTTTAAAAGACACACTGGATCAGATTGATTAAATAGATATATTCAGAACATTCCATCCTACAACAGAATACACAATCTTTTCAAGTGCACACAGCACATTCTCCAGAATATATCACACATTTGGTCACAAAACAAGACTCAATAATTTCAAAAAGACTGAAGTTATACCATGCATCTTTTCTGACCACAATACTATGAAACTAGAAATCAACCACAAGAAAAAATCTGGAAAGAGTACAAATACATGAAGGTTAAATAACATGCTACTAACCACTGAATGGGTCAACCAAGAAATCAAAGAGGAAATCAAAAAATACATGAAGACAAATGAAAATGACTACCTCAAAAAGCAAGAAAAATCTTAAATAAACAACTTAATCTTACACCTAAAGGAGCTAGAAAAAGAACAAACAAAACCCAAAACCAACAGAAGGAAGGAAATAATAAAGATTAGAGTAGAAATAAAAGATATAGAAACTAAAAAGACCAATAGAACAGATCAATGAAACCAGGAGCTGGTTTATTGAAAAGATCAACAAAATTGATAAACCTCTAGCCAGATTCATTGAGAGAGAGAGAGAGAGAAAGAGAAGGAGAGAGAGAGAGACAGACAGATGGATCAAATAAGCAAAATCAGAAATGAAAGAGAAGAAATAAAAACCAACACCAGCAAAATAAAAAGGATTGTAAAAGAATATTATGAAAAATTACATGCCAACGAACTGGACAACCTAAAAGAAATACATACATTCCTAGAAACATATAACCTACCAAAACTGAAACAGGAAGAAATAGAAAATTTGAACAGACCAATTACTAACATCAATGAAATTGAGCCAGTAATCAAAAAACTCCCAACAAACAAAAGTCCAGGACCAGACACCTTCACAGGGTGACTTCTACAAAACACTTAAAGAAGAGTTAATACCTATTCTTCTCAAACTAATCCAAAAAATAGAAGAGGAAGGAAAACTTCCAATTTCATTCTATGAGGCCAGCATTTACCCTGATTCCAATACCAGATAAAGACACACAAAAAAAGAGAACTACAGGCCAATATCCCTGCTGTACATGGATGCAAAACCCTCAACAAAATATTAGTAAACCAAATCCAACAATACATTAAAAAAAATCATTCACTATGATCAAGTGTAATTTAGTCCCAGGATGCAAGCATGGTTTTGGGAAAAATGGACAGCTACATGCAAGAATGGAACTGGACCACTTTTTTTTTTTTTAAGATTTATGTATTTATTTTAGAGACAGAGAGAGTATGAACAGGAGGGGCAGAGGGAGAGGAAGAATCTCAAGCAGACTCCATGCTGAGCGTGGAGCCCGATGCAGGATTCAACCCCATGACCCTGAGATCACGATCTGAACCAAAATCAAGAGTCGGACATTTAACCGATTGCACCACCCAGGCACCCCTGGACCACTTTCTTATACCGTATACAAAAATAAACTCAGAATGGGTGAAGGACCTAAATGTGAAACCTGAAACCATAAAAATCCTAGAAGAGCACAAGCAATAATTTCTCTGACATCAGCTGTAACACATTTCTAGATATGTCTCCTGAGCCAAGGGAAACAAAAGCAAAAATAAACTATTGAGACTATATCAAAGTAAAAAGCTTCTGCACAGCAAACCAATAAAACTAAAAAACAATCTTGAGTGGGAGAATATATTTGCAAATGACATATCTGATAAAGGGTTGGTATCTAAAATATATAAAGAACTTATACAACTCAACACCAAAAAAAAAACAAACCCACAAATAATCCAATAAAAAAAACAGAAGACACAAAAAGACATTTCTCCAAAGAGAATATATAAATGGCTAACAGACACATGAAAAGATGCTCAACATCACTTTATTATCAGGGAATGCAAATCAAAACCACAGTGAGATATCACCTCACACCTGTCAGAATGGCTAAAATAAAAAACACAAGAAACAGTAAGTGTTGACAAGGATGTGGAGAAATAGGAATCCTCATGCACTGTTAGTGGGAATGCAAACTGGTGCAGCCACTGTGGAAAACAGCATGGAGGTTCCTCAAAAAGTTAAAAATAGAACTACCCTATGATCCAGTAATAACATTACTGGGTATTTACCCAAAGAAACACAAAAACACTAATTCAAAGGGATACATGCACCCCTATGTTTATTGCAGCATTATTTACAATAGCCAAATTGTGAAAGTAACCTAAGTGTACATTGATTGATGAACTGATAAAGAGGTGGTTTATATATACACTGGAATATTATTCAGCCATAAAAGGACTGAAGTCTTACCCTTTGCAACAACATGCTTGGAACAAGGTTGTGATGATAGCATACAATTATCTTAAAATTAAAATTTTAATTTTGGCATGCCTGAGTGGCTCATTCCATTAAGCATCTGACTCCTGATTTCCACTCAGGTCATGATCTCAGGGTCATAAGAACAAGCCACATGTTGGACTCTGTGCTTAGCATGGAGTCTGCTTGTCCTTCTCCTTCCCCCTCCAGCCCTTCCCACACTCGTGCACACACTTTATGCTCTCTCAAATAAATAAAATCTTTTAAAAAATTAAAAGTTTAATTTTAAAAATTCCTGTGACTTTAAACACATAAATATCTTATACTATCATATAAGAACAAAATAAAAATGCTTTGTCTAGGTCATACGTTGCAAAAATGTTTGCCAGTTTCTCTTTTGATTTTGTTTATGGTGTTTTAATACAAAAATATTTTTATTCTGTTCATTTCATTAACCTTTCCTTTAACAGCTTCAGAGGTTTGTTCCAGGCTTAGAAACACCTTCCTATGGTAAATTATTTTAAAATTCTACCATGTTTTCCTATAGTACTTTTGTGACATTGACTGTCTTATATTTAAATCTTGGATGCATTTGGTACACAAAGTAGCGTTGTTAATCTACATTGTGTGTGTGTGTGTTTACAAATGGCTACCCAATTATCTCATTTCCTTTTATAGAATAAGCAACATTTCCCATCGGATATAATATGCATATCATAACTTTATCATATACCACATTCCTATCATAGAGGTATCATACATTTCCACACATACAGTCTATTCTGTATCATTAATTTCTTTATTCATAGAACCAGCATTCCAACATCTAAATTATTATAACTTCATGTAATGTTTTAATGTCTGGTAGGTGTAGTCCATTCTTATTGCTCTTCTTTTTTAGAACATTTTAGAATGAATTTTAAAAATCTAGTTCCTGGGGCTCCTGGGTGGCTCAGATGGTTAAGTGTCTGCCTTTGGCTCAGGTCATGATCCCAGGGTCCTGGGATCAAGCCCCACCTCAAGCTCACTGCTCAGTGCAAAGCCTGCTTCTCCCTCGCCTCTGCCATTCCCTCCGCTTGTGCTCTCTGGCTCTATCTCTCTGTCAAATAAATAAATAAAATCTCTTTTTAAAAAATCTAGTTCCTAGCCTCCAAATTTTTTTCTCAGGGAAGGGAAGGCAAGGAGTATCAGCAGCATAAATTTATAGCTTATTAATAATTAATAATACTGGAATTTGTTGGGATCATGACAAATTTAGAGAATACTGGCTCTACCACCTACAAGCTTAGGCAAGTGACTTGCTCTCCTAAAAAGCCTGTATCTTAATCTGTAGAATTGTTGGAATAATACATACAAAACACTTAGCACTGTGTCTGGCATAAAAGTGTTCCATGGGTGTTCATGGTTATTATTCCTCCTCATTCTGAGGTTTGTAAATTACTTAAACTAAAAACCTTCTGTACAAATTATTTGTTGGCTTTCTTGTTTGTCTGTACATGAACCCCTGAGGACAGGAACCATGTTTTATTCCTCTTTTATACTCAGTACCTAGTATGTGGTACCTGCTTTGCCTTTGGTGGCTCTTCAGCTCTCCATCATGGCTCACGTCAATCTGTGCTTCTCCCCAGTTGCCTCACACCATCCTAACATTCACTGCTATCCTCTTACTGTTCAGAAACGCCCCTCCTGCCTGCATCTGGCCTGTTTAAATTGCTCTTTGTAGTTTACAGCTTCAAAAGCCCTACCCTCCCATTACCCACCTACTCCTGCCTTTCTGCCCAATGGTCTATTCCCTGAGAGTTGCTGATCCCAGTTGATTTACCTGACTACATTGTAAGTCATAATAAAATGTGATGGCTCTTAGGTTTAACACTAGAATCCAGAAGCACATTAACTTAAATGTATTTCTGATTGATATAATGTATCCAATGGTGTTTGTGAAATCACCTTAGCTAAAACTCCTGAGCTCCAACTGGCTTGCCACCCCATCCACCTACTACTTCCTTTTACCCCTCATCCTCTTTAAGTAGTCTTCAGAAAATTGAAATGCATTCAGTCATATATCTTCCTTTCCTCTTTACAAAGATATCTGTACAAACATTGCCACTTGCCTGAAGAGGTTTTGATTAGCGCTCAAATTAAAACTTTGAGACTGCAGAAAGGAAACCCTACAACTCTTAGAGCCTCCTGAATTCTGCATAAATTTTGCCTAGGTGGAGAGCTAGAGAGCTACGTGCCCAAAGTCCAGTTTTAACAAGAAGAGTAGTTTGGGCTTTGATGGAAGAGCAGGTAAGGTAACTTCCCATGGTTCTGGATCCCCAGATATAGCCCTAAATTGAGACTTCCCAGGATAGCATTTCCAGGACTTGGGGGCTTCAAAAAATTTATAATGTTCTTCCAGATCTAAACCAAGGCTGAGTTTGGGATGCCCACCTCTATGCCCTCAAATACTGCAAACCTTAGAGTAATTCCTGCTGACAATGCTCCCATTCCCTTCCCTGAAATTCTTCTCTTATGACCCAACAAGGGAGTTGGAAAATAACATTTGTGGAGATGGCTTGCAGAATAGAGCTGGGTCCCCCACAGGAGTAGCCTTGTCAGCAGCTTAAGTTCACACTTTTTATGCTTTTATTATACTTCCTAGTCATATCTAAACAATTCATAGTAAGAAAGAAATGCTTTGGTCTTTGGCAGTATGGGATGGAGTTACTTAGTCTCTGCCCCCAGTTCTCCCTTTTTCTCCAATATCCCGTCCTCCACTCTCCACCTCACACCTCAGTTCCTATTATAGCCTCACCAGTTTTCCTCCCTCCTTCCTCCTGTTCCCCTCCATCCCACACACAGCTGTCAGAATAATCTTCCAAGAATCCCACTTACATCATGAAACAAACAATTACTCCTGGTCCTCTCTCCCTTCCTACCCTCCAGGCTCAGTCTGAGCTCCATCTCCTACCTGAAATGTCTTGCAGTGGCCCCGGTCCCCAAGGCCCTTTGCTCCTCAAATTTCCCATAATCAGAACTGATATTCTTCGTCATGATGTACAGACTATTCACTCCCAGAGTATGTTCTGATTGAGCTGCATCCATTCTAATCCCTAATGCCTGTGCAATACCAGTTGTTAAATATTTTGACTGTCATTCTCATCTATAGCAACCACCATGCTACTTTCTATCTCTATGGATTTGACTACACTATACATCTCACACAAGTGGAATCATACAGTATTTGTCTTTTTGTGAGTGACTTATTTCAGTTAGCATAATGTCCTCAAGATTCATCCATGTATCAGAATTTCCTTCCTTTTAAAGCTGAATAATATTCCACTGTATGTACTACATTTTGTTTAACCATTCATCTCTTGATGGACTCTTGGGTTGCTTCCATCTTTTAGCTATTGTGAACAATGCTGCTATGAATATGGGTATACACATATCTCTTCAAGACTCTGCTTTCAAGTATATATCCAGAAGTAGAATTTCTGGATCATATGGTAACTGTATTTTTAACTTTTTGAGGAATTGCCATACTGTTTTTCATATTGGCTGCACTATTTTAAATTCCTACCAGTACTGCACAAGAGTTCCAATCTCTCCACATCCTCACCAACACTTGTTATTTTCCATAAAGGCAGAAATTGTGGTCTGCTGTACTCACTGGTATAAGCCAAGCACTTAGAACAGGGCTTGACACAAAGTCAGCACTTTATTGTATTTACTTACTGAATTCAACTGTAGAATTGGTGTTAACCAGGTAGCCCAGCATGACCTGAATTTGAATCTTGGTTCACACATGCAGACATTACACCATGGACACGTTATTTGACACCCCTGAAGTTCTGGTTAACACTCATCTGTAATAGCACCCATCTCAAAGGTGTTATAAAAATTCAGTAAGATGATGTAGGTAAACCTGCCAGCCCAGTTTGTCTCATATGTTCCCTTCCTTTCACCCTGATTCTAACAGCACATTAAGCCAACAGTAATATCAGTGAGGCAATAAGTAATCAAGGTTGATTAGACAAAAATCTCTGCTTTTTTTTGGCAAATTTCATTTGACTACCTATCGACCTGTGAATCTAAGAGAATCTCCATCAACTACCTACATCTGTTAAAAAAAAAAGGTGAGTATAAGAAAGGAAATAAGGTGAGTATAAGAAAGGAAATAATAAAGATCAGTGCAGAAATAAATGACAAAGAAACTTAAAAAAATAGAAAATATCAATGAAATGAAGAACTAGTTCTTTGAAAAAATAAACAAATAAATAGTTTACATCTGTTAAAAAATATAATAATATTTATATAATACAATAAAGACACCACAAAGAAAGAAAACTACAGACCAATATACCTGATGAACACAGATGCAAAAATCCTCAAAGAAATATTAGCAAACTGCATACAATACATTAAAAAGATCATTCACCATGACCAAGTGGAATTTATTCTGAGGATGTAAGGATGGTTCAATATTTGCAAATCAATCAAGGTGAAACACCACATCAACAAAATGAAGAAAGAAATCATATAATCATCTCAGTAGATGCAGAAAAAGCATTTCACAAAATTCAGCATCCATTCATGATAAAAATTCTCAACAAGTGGAGTTAGAGAAAACATACTTCAACATAATAAAGACCATATATGACAAACCCACAGCTAACATCATATTCAATGGAGAAAAACTGAAAGCTTTTCCTCTAAGATCAGGAATAAGACAAGGATGTCCATTCTTGCCACTTTTATTCAACATAGTACTGGAAGTCCTAGCCACAGCAATCAGACAAGAAAAAGAAACAAGAGGCATCCATAGTGGTAAAGAAGAAGTTAAACTGTCACTATTTGCAGATGGCAAGATACTATACATAGAAAATCCTAAAGACTCAACCAAGAAACTACTAGAAGTAATAAGTGAATTCAGTAAAGTTGCAGTATCCAAAATTAAGACCCAGAAATTGGTAGTATTTCTGTACACCAATAATGAAGTAGCAGAAAAAGAATTAAGAAAAAACACCATTTACAACTGCACCAAAAAGAATAAAATATCTAGGAATAAACTTCACCAAGGAGGTGAAAGACCTGTATTCAAAACTATAAAATGTTGATAAAGGAAATTGAAGATGACATAAACAAATGGAAAGATATTCCATGTTCATGGATTGGAAGAACTAATATTGCTAAAATTCCCATATTACACAAAGCAATCTACAGATTCAGTGAAATCCCTATCAAAATACCAACAGCATTTTTCACAGAACTAGAACAAATAATACTAAAATCTGTATGGAAGCACAAAAGACCCCAAATAGCCAAAGCAATCTTGAGAAAGAACAAAGCTGGAGGTATTATAATCCTAGATTTCAAGATATACTGCAAAGCTTTAGTAATCAAAACGGGATGGTACTGGCACAAAAACAGACACATAGATCAACAGAATAGAGAGCCCAATAAAAAACCCACTATTATATGGTCAATTGACAAAGGAGGGAAGATTATAACAATGGGGAATAAGTGGTGCTGGGAAAACAGGACAGCTACATGTGAAAGAATGAAAGTAGACCACCTTTTAATACCATACATGAAAATAAACTCAAAATGGATCAAAGACCTAAATGTGAGACCTGAAACCATAAAAATCCTAGAAAAGAACATAGGCAGTAATTTTTCTAACATCAGTCATAGCAATGTTTTTCTAGATGTGTCTCCTCAGGCAAGGGAAACAAAGCAAAAATAAACTATTAGGACTACACCAAAATCAAAACTTTCACACAGCAAAGGAAGCCATCAACAAAACAAAAAGACAACTTATTGAATGAGAGAAGATATTTATAAGTTATAAGTCCAATAAGGGGTTAATATTCAAAATATATAAAGAACTTATACAACTCACACCAAAAAAAAAAAAAAAAAAATCTGATTAAAAAGTGGGCAGAGGACCTGAATAGACATTTTTCCAAAGGAAACACATGGCCAAGAAACACATGAAAAGATGCTCAACATCACTAATTATCAGGGAAATGCAAATCAAAACCACAATGAGATATCTCATATACCTTATAAATGTTAAAATAGCTGAAGTCAAAAAGACAAGAAATAATAAGTATTGGCAAGGATGTGGAGAAAAAAGAAAACTCATGCACTGTTGATGGGAATGTAAATTGGTACTGCCACTGTGGAACACAGTATGAAGGTTCCTGAAAAAATCAAAAATAGGAATACCACATGACTCAATAATTCCACTATGAGGTAGTACCCAAGGAAAATAAAAATACTAATTCAAAAAGATATATGCACCCCTATGTTTACTGCAGCATTATTTACAATAGCAAAGATAGGGAAGCACTCTAAGTGTTCATCAATAGATAAATGAACAAGGAAGATGTGATATAGAGATAGATGATAGATAGATAGATGATAGATAGATATAGATACATACATGTGTATATACATATACACACACACACACACACATACACACTCAAATACTACACAGCCATAAAAAAAGGATGAGATCATGCCATTTGAGACAACATGGATGGACCTAGAGGGTATTATGCTAAATGAAATAAGTCAAACTGAGAAGGACAAATACCATATGATTTCACTCATAAGTGGAATCTTAAAAATAAATAAATAAATAAATAAACAAAAAAGCAGTATCAGACCTAAAATACAGAGAACAAAATGATGGTTGCCAGAGGAGGTGGGAGGGATGGGCAAAATGGATGAAGGGGAGTGGGAGATACAGGCTTCCAGTTATGGAATGAATGAATCACAAGAATAAAAGACACAACACAAAGAATATAGTCAATAATATTGTAATAGGGATGTACCATGTATCAGGACAAATGGTAGCTATACTTGTGGTAAACATAGAATAATGTATAAACTTATTGAATCACTATGTTGTACACCTGAAACTAATGTAACATGTATGTCAACTACACTCAAAAAAAAAAATCTATTTGGAGCCCATGGTCAAGGGAGTCTTTCAAATAGGAAAATGTTTCTTAAAAAGTTTTGAAGATTAACTAGTTTTCCCAGTAGAAAAAGAAGTAAAGGCATTTTATGTTTGGGGGATAGTAAATTACAGTCACAGGGGCAGGACATATAAGGATGCATTGTGTAAACAAGTAATTTTGTGTAGCTAGAAGTAAAATTAAAGAGAGAGTGTGGCAGGAATGGATCATGGAAGCTTATTATAACATCATGTTATGATTTGATCTATAGGCAGTCAGAGCCACCAAAAAGTTGTACACAGTAAATGACATGGTGAGATATTCATTTTAGAGAGCTGATATGGCCCTCACATGGTGAGTAGCCAGTGGGGAACATCAGAGCTTTGTGGAGCACCCCTCCATAGGCATGGAACCAAGCATTCTGCTTTCACACTATGAGGGCTGGAATGGGCTGCTAGACTGTCACTGAATTCACATTTGCAAATCCAGAGAAGTGGCATCTCTGTTCTAGCACTTTAAAAGAAAGTTTTCTCAGGGTTCTAGTCATTCCAGTTTTAGAACAGCCACTAGGGTTAGGATAGTTATGTCGAATGTGGAATAATTAGCCACTGGACCCTTGGCTTTAACATTCCACATTTCAAATTCCTTTTTATCTGTGTAATTAAGCTAGCCCATACTTTTATTGGCTCACTAGTAATAAAGAGGATGTCTATTAAGCTAGTTCATATCATTTGAATCTGTATTGGGGAGGATAAAGATCTGCCCATTTCAGCCATTTTACAGATAGCCTTCTCTTGGGTGCAGACTTCACGAGGGGAAAAAAGTCAGTTCAAACATCTTTGAGGACTTTCAACAGGACACTTTGAAACTGGCTTAAAATTTACCTCCTCTAGTAACTTTTATCTCCACTGGTCCTCCTTCCATTCCACATTTCATCCTCACTAAACACTGTGTATGCAACATATTCATCCCAGATTCCATGTGTCCTAAAGACAAGAGACATTCTTGACTGTATTAGTTTCTAGGGCTGTCAGAACAAAGTACCACAAACTTTGGTGGTATAAAACAACAGAAATCTATTGTCTCCCAGTTCAGGATGCTAGAAGTCCAAAATCAAGGTGTCAGCAGGACCACATTCTCATTAAAACCTGTAGGTGAGAGTCCTTCCTTGTTTCTCTCCTAGCTTCCAGTGGTTTGCTGGCAATCTTTGGCAATCCTTGGCTTGCAACTGCCTAACTCCAATCTATGTCTTCATTCTTACATGGCATTCTCTTTGTGTCTCTATCTTCACATGGCCGTCTTCTTATAAAGATACCAGTCATGGGTGCCTGGGTGGCTCAGTCGGTTAAGCGTCTGCCTTCAGCCCAAGTCATGATCCCAGGGTCCTGGGATTGAGCCCTACATTGGGCTCCCTGCTCAGTGGGGAGTCTGCTTCTCCCTTTGCCCCTTCCCCCTGCTGGTGCCCCCCAAATAAATAAATAAAATCTTAAAAAAAAAAAAGACACCAGTCATATTGGATTAGGAGCCCACTCTACTGCAGTATGACTTCATCTTAACTAATTACAATTACCCTATTTCTAAATAAGATCACAGTCTGAGGTACTGGGGGTTAGGATTTCAAAATATCTTTTTTGAGGGGACACAATTCAACTCATAACACTCTGTTCTCTTGACCACTCACCTGCAGTATTTAGTCCAATGCTGAGAATGTGACAGTGAATGCTATTTACTGATGTGATTTAAGTTACTAGCTCATTCATCTGCCTGTCTACAAAAGAGCACAATAGCACCATCACTCCTTTGTGCCAACACACCAAATAGCTTCATTTTTAACATGACTGGAGAAAACAGTGAGTGGGATTTGGTCAAAATTGTGGTCATCCTGGCTGAAAGCTGGAATGAGAATTTGTCAGTGTCACTTATGATATGATGGAAATGTTGAAGTTTAATAGAATATAGACTTACGAGGCATACTCAGGTACTTCTGTGCTCTCATATCTGTTTAAGTCTTTCAAAGGACAGAGTATTACTTTCAATCACAACGTCGCTATAATTAGTAATGGCAACATTTTCTTCAATTTGCCCTCAAGGGCCATAGAATCTCAGGCTGCCCCCCGTGCAATTAGGCTAACAGCAGGCAAAGAGCCAAAGATGGGGGGAGAGTTATGCTACCAAATCAAATGTGGGTTTGTTTTTAATTAACTATTCAAACTCGTGGTAGGGAAATCTGCTCTGATTGCACCCTGTCATTTATACATGTAAAATATGTTAAAAGAAAAATATATATTATATCCCTTTTTAGCAATTGACAGTTTTCAGAGTTCTTTCTCATTAGGCTCTTTCCAGTGGGATCCACAGGACTTAAGTTAATGATTGAGGGAGCTGCCCCTATGCCAAGAAGTGTCCCTGAGAGCAACCAGGAAGACGGTTTGTGTGCCCCTCATTTACTTTATTCTGTCCAAGCAAACAGTTGGCAAGAGGAGGCATTTCCTATTGCCTGGGTGATGTTTTAATCACTGTTTAAATATTTGCCATCCTGTCTTTGTTTTGGTTAAAATTGCAGAGTTAATGCGATACAGATTTGTACCTTCTGCTGAGTGAAATACAGGTTCCATCTTATGAACTAGAGCTATGTTCACCACAAATAGCTTCCCCACTCCCCACCTCCACTACTGTCTTTCATTTTATGCATTGTATTAATTTTTTTATATCTTTTCAGTGCTACAGGGTACCAACAAATTGCCCCCAGGCAGTTCTAACACATTAAGTTTCAGCAAACCTGGCCCTATGTGTGACTCACTGCAAAATTTAAGGACTCTTAAGTCAATTTCTCTGAATACCAGCCCAGAAAAATATCAGTCCTGGGCAAGAATCTCACCATCTGATGGATATTCTGGGGTCAAGGTAAAATGAATTTCTGGCCGCAGGCTAGCTTCTAATGGACAATGGGTCTGTGCCAAGGACTCCTTCTATTCCTTCTAATGAAGCTCTGTAAAGTTTCAGCTGCACTCAGGCTAACTTGGCTTCTTGTAACCTGATTTCTCCAAGCCTCACCAGCTGGGGTGTGCTTAAAGAGTCATATTAACAGTAATAACTCAAATTTCACTAGTCCCCGCTCCTACCTGCTGGATGACGGGCCATTGCCTCCTTTTTTTTTTTTTTTTCAGTACTTTCAGTAAAAGTGCCCTTTCTGTTTTAACATAGAGTCAACTCTCTCTATATACAACTCTTCATAACTCCAGTGGGAGCTGGACAGAAAAGAAACATGAATGACAGACATCATTCTCAGTCTTCCTTGCTGATAACCAAGATTTAGTTGAGTCAAGCTCATCCTGTCTGGCTTTCTCTGCCCCCGAGGATGAGCACCCTCTCAAGTATCTCCTCAGTCCTCATCAGAAAAGAGGCTTCCAGTAGTCTTTTCCACCAGAACTGCCAGACATGTCAGACAACCAGTACTGAATCCCACTTAGACTCTACCTGAGGATCCGAACAGTCCTGAAATAACTGCTTACTCCTCTGAAAAATACTTGGTTGAAATTAAAAGGTTTGGGGCTCTTATTCTAACAACTGCAGACAATAATCACTGTCAAGCCTTTTACAAAAGAATACTAGAAAAACTGGATGAAATATTTTTAAAAATGTTTGATGGCATAAGAAAGTTAACATGATAATGAATAATTATGAGAACAGAACCTAAGAAAAGACATAGGATAGAAAAAGAATGAGGAGACCCCTATAATAGTCCCAGCTCACTGCCATGAAATAGTTTCCAGACCATGGCATAGGAAGGGAAAACTCAGATGCAGTCCACAGACTCCCTATGATGAAGAGATGCACGTAAAAGTTTGGAAAGACCAATGTGGCTAAAGTTATCAGGATACAGGGAAAAGAAAGAGCTGCAGGGAAAAAGAAGTGGACTTCTGTAGAGGGTCCCCCTCATATTCAAAGTGCTGATTAGTGCATACATGTGAGGAAACTAGCAGAAGCCCAGGGAAGAACTCTATGAAAGAATTATAAAGAACAGTACGTGGGTCCGGTGTCTTGCTCCTCCAGGATAGGTCCCTTTGAGTGAGGATGAAAGGGGTGTAGAGAAATTATATTCATTCATCTTTAACATTCTGTAACATTCATCAGCTGACCTTGCCCTGAGGATACCATGGTGGAAGAGACAGCCCCAGTCTCCATGCTATGGAGCTCACAGTTCTGTGGGGGACTTAGATGCATCACCATCACCAGGAAAAGGAAGGGCCTACCTACAGGTTCATGCCAGGTGCTGGAATCCCATGAGCTATCATTGAGGGACAAAACACAGGTGTGAGAACATGGGAATGTCCCAACAGACCAGAAGCAGACAGAGAGAGATTATTCAAAAGTGGAATATGGGGTATTCAGTGTTGAAGGTCTTTAGTACTAGGAAAAGATAGGAAAAGATCATCAAGACCTTGTGGTAAGCAGAAAAAAGTGTGATATCAATGTGTATGGACATATATGCATATGAAGATGCATAAAGAGGTAACTAGAAAGAGTTACAACAAAATATTGACAGCAATTACCTTTGAGAGGAGAAAATGATACCATGACCAGACATAAAGTGAGCTGCTCTTCTCCTCCATACTCTTTTTATTACTTGATTCTTTATGAGAATGTATTTGTGTGAATGTTGTATAAATAAAAAATCCCAAGTAAATAAATCAACAGGTTTAAAGATTTTTAAAAGGGGGGGGGGGTGTCTGGGTGGCTCAGTCCTTAAGTGTCTGCCTTCGGCTCAGGTTATGATCTCAGGGTCCTGGGATTGAGCCCTGCATTGGGCTCCCTGCTCGGCAGGAAGCCTGCTTCTCCCTCTCCACTCCCCCTGCTTGTGTTCCCTCTCTTGCTGTCTCTCTAAAGGAAGGAAGGAAGGAAGGAAGGAAGGAAGGAAGGAAGGAAGGAAGGAAGGAAGGAAGGAAGGAAGGAAG
>NC_058405.1:59774847-59804284 GCF_002201575.2 Neomonachus schauinslandi | reverse complement strand
AAGGAAGGAAGGAAGGAAGGAAGGAAGGAAGGAAGGAAGGAAGGAAGTGAGGGAGGGAGGGAGAGAGGGAGGGAGGGAGGGAGGGAGGAAGGACGAAAGAAAGAAAGAAAAAAGAAAAAGAAAGAAAGAAAGAAAGAAAGCAAGCAAGCAAGCAAGCCCCTGGAGCTCTCACATGAGGACAGGAAAACTGATTGTCCCCACCAGCCAGATTGGAAAACTTCATAATTTAAAGAAATTAAATAGGGTATTCAAAAAGTTCTTACCTCAGTAGCGGGAAATAATTAGTCCTAGATTAAACAGTGTTCTAGTCCCACCTAACAAATATTAAAAGTAAGATTTTAAAAGGATCAGTTTCTAAGAAACTTAAACTGCATTCCATCACAGAAAAAGCTCAAGAAATTTATAAGAATAAAAACACAGGGGCACCTGGGTGGCTCAGTCGGTTGGGCATCTGCCTTTGGCTCGGGTCATGATCCCAGGGTCCTGGGATCAAGCCCCACATCGGGCTCCCTTCTCAGCGGGGAGTCTGCTTCTCCCTCTCACTCTCCCTCTATGCTCTTTCTCTCAAATAAATAAATAAAATCTAAAAAAAACAAACCAACACAGAACCCAGCAGTGGAAAATTTATAATGTCTTATATTCTATCAAAAAATATTGGGCATGCTCTTTCATCTGGGCTGCCAACATGCCACCCAGACTGAAGAAGACCTGAAAACTTGAAGGCCACATGAGCCAAGGCCAAGGCCACATCAGCAAGCACTGGAAGCACCCAGAAGGCCTGGGTGATGCTAGCAGCATGCATCATCACAAGATCAACTTCCACAAATATCACCCAGATTATTCTGGAAAAGTGGGTATGAGGCATCACCACTTAAAGAGGAACCAGAGCTTCTGCCCAAATGTTAACCTGGATAAACTATGGACCTTGGTCAGTAAGCAGACACAGGTAAATGCTGCCAAAAACAAGACTGGAGCTGTTCCTATCATTGATGTGGTACAATCAGGCTATTTCAAAGTTTTGGGGAAGGGACAACTCCCAAAACAGCTTGTCATCATGAAGACCAAACTCTTCAGTGGAAGAGCTAAAGAGAAGATTATGGGTAGGGGGCCGGGGGTGGGGGGTGCCCTGTGTCCTGGTAGCTTGAAGCCACGCAGTGGGAGTTTCATTAAATGCTAACAAGCCCTTTTTTTTAAAAAAAGGCATGCAAAGAAACAGGAAAGTATTGAGGAAAAAAATCAACCAACCCCAAACTGACACAGATGTTAAAATTAACAGACAACAGCTTTTAAAAGAATAAGTATATTCCATAAATTCAAAAAGTTAAATAGAAACAAAATATATTTTAAAAAGTCAAACTTCGGGCGCCTGGGTGGCTCAGTTGGTTAAGCGACTGCCTTCGGCTCAGGTCATGATCCTGGAGTCCCGGGATCGAGTCCCGCATCGGGCTCCCTGCTCGGCAGGGAGTCTGCTTCTCCCTCTGACCCTCCTCCCTCTCATGCTCTCTGTCTCTCATTCTCTCTGTCTCAAATAAATAAATAAAATCTTTAAAAAAAAAAAAGTCAAACTTCTAGAGATGAAAACTACACTGGAAGAAATTCAGCAGATAAAACACTGAGAAGAAAATATCACTGAAATAAAACACTTAGAAAAAAGAGTTTAAAAATAATTAAGAGTAAACTACAGTACAACTTCAAACTGTCTAATATACAGGTAACTGGAGTCCCCAATGAAAGACATAGAAAGGAAGCAGGAAAAATAATGCCAAAATAACGTCAAAGAAATAATGGTTCAGATGTTTTCCAGACTTGATGAAAATCAAATCCACGTATCCAAGAAGCTCAATAAACCTCAAGGACAAGAAATATAAGGAAAACTACACCAAAACCTATCATAATCAAATTGCTCAAAACCCCTGGTAGATAAAAAACAAACAAATTTGAAAGCAGCCATAGAAAAAACCATAGGAACAAAGACAAGACTGACAGAAAATTTCTTGTTAGACATAATGCAAACAAGAACATAGTAGATCAACATCTTTAAAATTAAAAAAAATAATAATAATAAGGCAAGGACAATCTCTTCAATAAATGATGTTGAGAAAACTGGTTTTCCACATGCAGAAGAATGAATTTAGGCCCTTATCTCACTCCATATACAAAATTCAACACAAAATAGATTAAAGACTTAAATATAGGACCTAAAGTCATAAAACTATTAGAAGAAAACACAAGGAAAAAAGCTACCTGACAATGATGTAGACAATTATTTTTTTGGATATGACCCCAAAAGCATTAGCAACAAAAGCAAGAATAGACAAATGGAATTGCATCAGACTAAAAGGTTTCGGCACAGCAAAGGAAACAATCAGCAAGGTGAAGAAGCAACCCATGAAATGAGAGAAAATATTTGCAAACCATATATCTGATAAGGGGTTAATATCCAAAATATATAAGGAACTCAACTCAATAACAAGAAAACAAAAAACCAGATTAAAGAATGGGTAAAGGACATGAATTGACATTTCTCAAAAGAAGACATACAAATGGCCAACAGATATATGAAAAGATACTGAATATCACTAATTATCAGGGAAATGCAAATCGAAAACACAATGAAGTATCACCTCATACCTATTCAAATGATTATAATCAAAAAGACAAAAGATAACAAGTGTTGATGTGGCTATGGAGAAAAGAGTCTTTGTGCACTGTTGATGGGAATGTAAATTGTTACAGCCATTATGGAAAACAGTATAGAGGTTCCTTAAAAAATTTAAAATAGAACTACCATATGATCCAGCAATCCTACTTCTGGGTATATATTTAAAGGAAATGAAATCAATATTTCAAAGAGATACCTGCATTCATGTTCATTAAAGCATTATTCACAATAGCCAAAATATAGAAACAACCCAAGTGTCCATTGACAGATGAACGGATAAAAGAAAGGTGAAATATGTATATATGTATATAATATGATATATATTCATGTATATGCATACCTCTGTTAGTGAAACATTAGAGCTTGTTTTTGTTACTTTGATTCTGTCTATATCATTCTCTGCACCATCATTTCTCTTTGAAGTTATTCTTTCAGTCCTACTCTTCTTCTTTTATAAAATTATGGGATCCTTGAAGTCAAGGGCCCTTTATATAACTAGTGCCAAACAGAGGATTAAACATGTAGCAGGGCCTCAGTAAAGGTACAATAAGTGAACCTGATAATCTTAGAATGGAAGGGAGATGTGAAAAACCTGAGTGACCTGAACAGCCACTGTGGACTATGAAAAAGTTGTTAAGTAGGACTAAGTCAAATGGTATCTGAGTGATACTGAAATTCAGCGGAGATTGGGAACCTTCACTATGGGTCTAATCAGCAAGTGCTTCCTGGAGGTAAGGATAGCAAAACAACAAGGAAGAAACAAGAATTTAAATTTTGATAACAATGATTATCCAAGGGGGCCCAGAAAGTAGTCAGATAAATGACTCAAGATTGACTAATTGATCAAAGTGAGCCTGAGAGAAACTATGAGTATTATCCACTTGCATCAGTTTCTGGAGAAGCAACACCATCATGGGAAATCCAGTCTTCATGTAAGGTGAGGAATAAAGTTAACGTGCTAAGAAAAGATTCATATGATTTCCAAATTCCTTAGTGAACAAATGAGGGTGTTAGTAAAATTGGTGGCAGAAAAGTCAGAGAAAAGCATGCTTTGGGTTTGGATTTTGATAACTGGACTGAGAAAATTAAGAGGTGAATAGGAGACAAAGGAATATTATTTAGTCATGAGAAAGAAGGAATTTCTGCCATTTGCACCAACATGGATCAACCTGGAGGACATTATGTGAAGTGAAATAAGCCAGACAGAGAAAGACAAATACTACATGATCTCATTTATATATGGATTCTTAAAAAAAAAAAAAAAAAGTCAAACTTACAGAAGCACAGAATAGAATGGTTATGACCAGGAGCTGAGGAGTATGGGGAAAACGGGGAGATGTTAGTCAAATGGTATAAAGTTGCAGGAAAAAATAAAAGAAAGCTGAATTAAATTAGAATTCTATGCCCAATGGAAATATTTTTCAAAAACAAAGGTAGGATGGGGTGCCTAGGTGGCACAATCAGTTAAGCATCTGACTCAGTTTTGGCTCAGGTTGTGATCTCAGCATTGTGAGATTGAGCCCTGCATCAGGCTCCACGCTCAGTGCAAAGTCTGCTTAAGATTCTCTCTCCCTCTCCCTCTGCCCCTCCTGCTCATGCTCTCTCTCTCTCTCTCTCTAAAATAAATAAATATTGGGGCACCTGGGTAACTCAGTTATTAAGTGTCTGCCTTCGGCTTAGGACATGATCCCAGGATCCTGGGATCAAGCCCCGCATCAGGCTCCCTGCTTGGCAGGGAGTCTGCTTCTCCCTCTCCCACTCCCTCTGCTTCTGTTCCCTTTTTCTTGCTGTGTCTCTCTCTGTCAAATAAATAAATAAAATCTTTAAAGTAAGTAAGTAAGTAAATAAATAAATAAATAAATCTTTAAAAAGAAAAAAAAAAGCCCAAAGGTAGAATAAAGACATTTTCAGACACATAAAGCTGAACAAATTCATCACCAATAGACTCACACTACAAAAATGTTAAGGAAGTCCTTGAGGCAGAAGGAAATAGGGATCTACACAAAGGAATGAAGAGTACCTAGGGTTAGGGTTAGGGTTAGAGTTAGGGTTAACAGTAACTACATGGATCAATGTGTAAGATGTTTCCAATAGTGTTTAAATCCTGTAAAACATAATTCATGCTTTAAACAAAAATAATAAGATATGGTAGGCTTACATATGATTAAGCAAAATGTGTGATAACAATACCATGAAGGCCAAGAGGGGAGAAATGGAAGAATGCTGCACATGAAGTGGTATAATATCATTCAAAAATAGACAGTGTTAAGAATGCATACCAAAGTCTTAAAGAAACTATGAAAATAACGAAAAAGAATTATTGTATCTAATACACCAAAAAGGAGATAAATGGAGTCATAAAAAATACTCAAATCTGGAGCGCCTGGGTGGCTCAGTCAGTTAAGCATCCAACTCTTGATTTCAGCTCAGGTCCTGATCTTAGGGTCATGAGATTGTGCCCCGTGTTTTTCTCTCTCTCTCCCTCTCCCTTTGCTCCTCCCCCACCCCCCTTCTCTCTCTCTAAAGAAAAAAAATTCGATCAAAAAACAACAACAAATAATAACAATGAAAGAAGAGAAGGGGAACATAGAAGAAATGGGACAGATAGAAGACAAAGAGCAAAGTGGTAGATTTCAACCTAACTATATCAATAGTTATATATATGGTCTAAATATTCCAATTAACAGGCACGGATTTCCAGATTTGATTTCAAAAAGCAAGATCCAGCTATATGCTGCCAAAAAGAACCACACTTTATACACAAAGTCACAAATAGATTACAAGTTAAAATGCTAGAAGAAGATCTATCAAGCTAACACAAATTTTTTAAAAACTGGAGTGGCTATGTTAATATCTGACAAAGTAAATTTTAGAGAAAGGAATATCTGGAGGGGGATAAAGCTGACAAATCAATTAATCAGTAGGACATAGGAATCTTAAATTTTTATATACTCAGTGACAGAACTTAAAATGCATACAGAAAAAAAAAGAGGGAAAGACCAATCCACAATGATGGTCAGACATTTCAATACACTCTCTCAATAATTGACTAAATAGAGGGAAAGTCAGTAAGGATATACATTTGAAAAACACAATCAACCAACTTGATATAATTGATATTTCTGGAACAATCCACCAAACAGCAAATACACATTTTTTTTTTCAAGTTCATACAGACCATTCCTGAAATAGATCATATTCTTGGCTATAAAAAATCTCAAATTTGAAAAGACATGAGTCATACAAAATATGTTCTCTGACCACCAGAATTAAATTAGAAATCAATAACAGAATTATCTCTGGAAAATAACAGAATTATCTCCCAGATATTAAGAAACTAAATAAAATATGTGTAAGTAACCCATAGATCAAAAACAAAAATCAAAAGGGACATTAGAAAGTATCTGAACTGAATGAAAATTAATATGTAATATATCAAAATGCATGAGATGCTGTTACAGGCATAATTTAAAGGGAAATCTATAGCCCTAATCCCTACATTAGAAAAAAAATCAAATGAATAGCATAAAGCTCCAACTTAAAGTAAGCAAGTGAAAAATATCAGAAGAGAAATCAATAAAATAGTAAAAAGGAAAACAATAGAGAAAATTAATGAAACCAAAAGCTCGCTCTTTGGAAAGTTCAATAAAATGGACAAAGCTCTACCCAGACTAAGAACGGGAAAAAAGAAGACACAAATTATGAATATCAGCAAGGAGAGAAGTAACATCATTACAGATACAACAGCTATTAAAAGGAAAAGAAGGAAGTGTAAAAACCTTATGCCAATCTGACAATTTAAGTGAAACGAATGAACTCCTTGAAAAACACAAATCACCAAAACTCGAACAAAAATAAATAAGTTACTGAAAAGTTGCCATAGTTTCTTAAAAAGTTAAATTTGTGGTTAAAACTCTTCTATAAAGATAAGCCCTGGCCCAAATGGCTTTACTGGTAAATTCAACTGAACATTTAAGGAAGAAACAATACTATTTCTACACAGACTCTTCCAGAAAGTTAAAGAAGAGGGGATGTTTCCCAACTTATTCTTTGAAGTCATCATTACAGTGATAGCAAAACCAAAGACATTATGAGAAAACTACAGTCAATATCCTAATATAGATACAAAAATTCTAAACACAGTTTTGGTGAATCAGATTCAACAATAGGTAAAAAGGATAAAACATCATAACCAAGTAGGGTTTGTGCCAGGAATACAAGGCTGATTTAACATTCAAAAATCAAACAATGTAATTTACCATATCAACAAATAAAAAAAAGAAAAACCATGTATCATTTCAATACATCTATAAAAAGTATATGACAAAGTCCAACCTTGATTCTTATAAAAACTCCCAGGAAAACTAGGAATAGAAAGGAACTTCCTCAAATGGACACAGGATCTCTACAAAAATCCTAGAGTCAACCTTCCACTTAATAGTGTGGATTCCTTTCCTCTAAGATCAAGAATATCTACTTTTACTTCCTTTATTCAACACTATACTGAAGGTTATAACCAGTGCAATAAGATAAAAAAGAGAAATTAAAGGCATAAAGATTGGAAAGAGAGAAGTAAAAAGAAGATGACATGATCATCTGGGTGGAGATCTGATGGAATGTACAAAGAAGGTACTAGAAGTAATAATGAGCTAACTAATACAGCAATGTTGCAGTATTATAATATCAATATATAAGAATTAATCATGTTTCTACATACAAGCAATGAATAATCAGAACATGAAATTTAAAAAATATGCACAGTAACATAAAAAAATATGAAAACCTTAGAAAAATAACAAAACATTGCTGAGAGAATTTAAGAAGGTCAAAATGAATGGAGAACTATATCTTGTTCATGAATTGGAGTACTCAGTATTTTTAAGATGTCAAATTTTGCTAAGCTGATCTATAGATGCAACACACAATCCCAATCAAAATCTCAGTGGGCACTTTTGTAGAAAGTAACAACTGCTTCTAAAATTCATATGGAAATGCAAAGGACCTGGGTAGCTAGAAAAATTTCAAAAAATAAGAACAAAGTTGGAGGATTTACACTACTTGATTTTAAGACTTATAAAATTATAGTAAACAACATAGTGTGGTATAGGCATAAAGATGACAGATAGATCACTGGAATAGAAGAGAAGGTCCAGAAATAGATACAAACATACACTGACAACTGATTTTCAACAAAGGTACAAAGTCAATTCAATGGAAAAACAATAGCCTTTTAACAAATGGTGAAAAGGAACAACTGGATGTCCAGATGCAAAAATTAACTTCATTACATAACTTACACCATAAATAAAAAATAACTCAGAAAACCCAAATATTGTTGAGAAAAATAAAGGTCTAAAAAAAACCAGAGAACTTGTTCTTAGATTTGAAGACTTGATAGTAAAGAGATGAGTTCTCTCTAAATTGATCTATAGATTCTATGAAATCCCCATCAATATCTCAACTTTGAAGATGAAGAGGAAAGATTTGATAAGCTGATTCCAATACTTAACATATAAATGCAAAAGCCTGTAATAGTTAAGATATTGTTTTTAAAAATTAATTTTGGAAGACTCCATCTACTCGACATCAAGACTAACTAAAAAGCACAGTAAATAAAGCACTGTAAAATTAGCCTAAAAATAGACAAATAGACTAATGAAATAGAATAGTCCAGAAAGATTTATGACAAAAATGGTGCAATAGAATATCAATATGGAAAAAAAGTTAAAATTCAACTCCCTTTCTCACTCTATACACAAAAATCAATTCCAGGTGGACTATAGATCAAACAAAAAAGATAAAACAATAACCTTTTAGAATATAATATTGATAAATATATTCATAATCTCTGGGTAGAGAAAGATATCTTAAACAGAACACAAAAGGCATTAACTATAAAGAAAAACAGATCAAATTGACTCCATTAAAATTAAGAATTTCTATTCATTGAAAGATACCATTAAGAAATCACATAGTACAAGAAGATATTTGCATATATACCCAACAAATGGCTCATATCTAGGATACTTAAACAACTCCTACAAATCAATAAGAAAAAGACAAACAGGGGCGCCTGGGTGGTGCAGCCAGTTAAGCGACCAACTCTTGATTTTGGCACAGGTGTGACCTCAGGGTCATGAGATTGAGCACTGCGTCGGGCTCCGTGCCCGGTGCAGAGTCTGCTTGAGATTCTCTCTCTCCCTCTGCCCCTCCCCTGATTTGTCCTCACTTACTCGCCCTCTCTCTCAGATAAATAAATAAATAAAATCTTTTAAAAAAAAGAAAAAGGACAAACAACCCAGTACGAAAAAAAATGAGGAAGAAACTTGAAAAGGCACCTCTAAAATTTAATATCCAAATGTTAACTTACATAAGAAAAGATACTCCACTGCATAGGTAACAGGTAATCAGAGAATGGAAAATAAAACCACAATGAAAACCGGAATGGCTAAACTTAAAAAAGACTGACTACATCAATACTGGCAAAGATGCAGGCCAATGGGAACTCTCTATATGTCTGATGGGGAAAAAACTGAGTACAACCATTTTGGAAAACAGGTTGGCATTATCTAGTAACACTGAAGATACTCATGTCCTATGGCTCCTCAATTCCACCAAAATATACATACATATATAGAAATATTATTTGTCCTAGGCAAACATCAAAAAAGTCCAACAGTAGAGTAGATAAATAAATTATGGTATATTTATATTATAATGGAATATAATACAGTAATAAAAAATAAACTACATCTACTCACAACAACATGGATGACTCCCAAAAAGTAATAGTGTACCAAAGAAGGCAGACAAAATAAAAACACACACTATGTGGCTTTACTTATATAGTGTCCAAAAAAAATAAACCAAACTAAATCTTAGCATCTGGGAACACTAACATTTTCAAGTGCTAAAACAAAGAAAAATAAGGATATTTTAAAATAAAAGTTGGGGTAGTAGTTACCTTTGTGGGGAGAAAGGAATTGGTGATTGGGGAGGGACATGAAGAGGGCTTCCTGGAAGCTGGTGATGCTCTATTTCCTGGGTAGTAGTTCTACAATTATTTGATTTATGATGTATTATTAAGCTATACATACTTGTCATATGCAGTTTTTATGTATGCAGTATTCCACAATTTTTACAATGCTAAATTAACAACAACAACAACAAAACCAGACTTCTCTGGGCAGTCTTCTATGGCTTATGTATGAGTAATGCCTACAATGAGAAGCTGTTGGCCAAACACCAGTCACCCACTGCCAAAACTAGATCCACCAGAGAACTGACTTTAAATTGTTTTTTCACATGTGCTGAGAGTTGACAGGATCTAGTGCGATAAACCAAGCCAGGGCAGGAACCACTGTAGTTTCCCTAGTCATCATTCATTCCTACTAATTCATTCATTAAGCACAATAATATTAAGCATCATCTATTACCCAGGTGTTGGGCAAGGTGCTGAGGTTGAAGCTCAGTGGTGAACAAGTCAGCCAGGATCACTGTCCTCATGGAGCAATCCCAATGCAGTGCAGGGTGGCAGGGGTGGGGATGAGGGAGCCAGGGGCTTGGGGGAGGGAATAAACAACATTAATAATTGTGTGGCGTAAATGAACACATGCTACTGCTTTTTTGTTAAAAAGCAAGGTGAGGATATTACAGGAAAAAGATCACCTGAGAAGCCATCTCTATGGAAGGTATCTCCTTGAATTCCTTAACTAAAGGTTAAACAGACCAGCAAGATACTATGTTAAGATTCCCTCATTTTGGAGAAAAGTTGTGGATCCCTACTCTCAGATTTAGCCCTTTTTGGAAGCCCTCTCCATGACCACACTATTGAAACATCCAATGGAAGAAAATAGGTGGACTTGGGTATGAATATCAAGATGGGTCCTTTCAAAAAACTATATGCTTTGCATCCCTGAGATCGCTGAAACTTAATGATTTATCTATAGCCTCTGTTTTCATGTTTGGGGTTTATTTTGGATAGCAAATTTTTAGTTGATTTCCAACAATTCAACCCATAAGCAGTTCCCTGTGTATGCCAGGCTCTGCTCTAGGCACAGGATACAAAGGTGAAGGTGCCATACTGAGACCTAAGTGCCCCCGGGAGCCTACAGGCTTTGGTGACCACCGGGGCTAACATGAGGTCCTCTTGAGGTGGCTGGTCCTAGGTGGGAATGTCACATCAGATAATGTGTCTAACTCAGACCAGATCACATACTCAAAGGAACTTGGTGCGATGGGGCAGATCAGGCAATGCCTGTACACTCATTATCCAGAGCCCCTCATCTGGCCCTCTAGATAGGGAAGATTCCTCAAAACACTTTTTCATCAAATTAGTTCTTTTATTAATTAAACCAATACTTGGTGAGTGCAGCTATATCACTGTTTATCATCCCATTGGCTGCAGGTGTTCATGGCTCCAGCAAGAACTTTTTCCCTTCAGAGCCAGAATTCCAGGACAAATGATAAAACATCTTGTGTGGAGCTATGGTTCTTGCTCTGGATAACACAGGCAGTAGATGGCAGAGCCTCAGTGAAGGGTTGGCTGACACACACGCTTCCAACACATCCTTTGGTGGATGTACACGTGCACCTCAGCTTTGTGGGGCAGGCTTCCTCTCCTCTATACCTCCAGCCACCAGCATCTTCCCGAGTCTGCATCTTAGTGTGATGGCGCTGCTAGTCCTGAGCATGGCATGAGCTTGGCATGAGCCTAATTTACGCAGAAGACTCCAAGAGGGAGGTAGGGAGGGTGAGGATTTTCCCACTGGGGGGTGCGGGGAGTTGGTGAGACCATGGACAGCCTGGGTGGTATAGCAGTCGCACCCTGAGGAAAAGTACTCAGCAAACGGATAGCAAGGCATGCTCATCAAAGGCTAGTTTGCAAAAAGCAGGAATAAATGCAAACAACGTAATGATACAATGCACAAACTACCGACCTTTGCTACAGACACTGTCATCCCTTCTTCTCCAACTGTAAAGGCAAACATCTCTCTGTCTCCTCAGAAACAGAAGGAAAGCACTCCCTCTCCAGGGACCACCCCAACAGTGTGTGGGGGAAAGACACAGGGCACATGAACTGCTGGCTTCTTATTACAACCACCCTCCTCCCCACCCAAATAGGCAGATGTCCACCACTCCTTTTTATCCCCAAATGAGACTATGGCCCTACTGTCCACGTGAGGCATTTTACGGCTAGAAAAGGGGAGTTCCTTCAGTCTTCTCAGCCAAATAAGAAGGCTCCACCTTCTTATTCTCAAGGAGCTTTCAGGGAGCAGGGAAATGGGAAATTCCAATTCCTCAGGAGGCCTTCTTTATTTGGGGGGAAGGGCATAAATATGGGCGTGTATAAAGCATGTGCATTATAAAGTGTGTGTTTGTGTGTGTAAATAGTTATGCTGTCAGAAGAGAATAAGAAAAATTGGGGCACAAGAGAAGTTTTTTTTATTTTTCACTTATTTTAATTAGGTTGTGAGAGGCTCTTTTCTTTATTCTCTCTTCTACTTTTTTCTCTGTATGCACTGAGGAAGAGAATGACCTTGACAAAGTGTTTGTAAAGAGGCTTCTTTAATATTTCTAGTTCTTTGGAGATGCAGCAAAAGGAGAAAGAAAGTTAGTTTCCTTTATATTAGGCCTTTAAAAAATCTGATATCTTCATATATCCTGAGCAGATGTGAATGGTAATAGTGCCAGCATCTTGGACTAAGATTCCACCAGTTTCCTCTGTTGCAGCCAATCTCCCACCCCCACCCCCATCCTCAACTAAAACAGATCTGAAACTCAGAAAGCCTAACCATCCCTGCATTTAAAAATATATTTGCAAGTCATCCAGTGGCTTTATTTCCTTCCTCAAAAAATCCTCTACATTTATTTTGTGAAGAGGAAGGGGTAAAAAGAGTCTATTTTCAGTACTCCTGTAGTCTGTAGGCTGACCCCAAAACTGAATATACATGGTCATGACTATTTAAAAACTGCACTGCTACTCTTGTAAGGGTGAATAGCTCTATTCTTTGCTTTCTTTCCCTTCAATATGAAATACGATAAACAGTGAAAGTGGCATTGTATTGGTTTGTTTAAACACCAGTCTCTCCTCTTAAAAATACAGTGTTAGTATGAAACTTCCCTGACATGATTTTAAACCCCAGTGTGTACCCTGCTGGTTCTGTCCACCAGAAGCTACGGTTGAATGCCAAGAGCCATTAATCAGAAGAAGAAATGGATGTACAGGATCCTGGAAATGGTATAAGGACTCTACTTCTCTGCAGAGGACCTCTGTCCTCTGCCCCATCTTGGCTCAGGTCCCAGCCGAAGACATAGGACCCCAAGTACAACACATTCCCTCCCCTCAGGGGTGGGAGCTATGGGAGAACAATAGGGCTCAGGGAGGTACTGTGACATTCTGAATCCCTGGTGACATAACTGGGTGTCACCGCTGCCTGTGCATAATAGGAAAAGGGCAGTAAGGTGTATAAAATGTGCTTACATCTATGAGACTAGACAAGCTCCAAGGACCCTTCCAGTCCATGTCCCACAATACCAAGAGGCATCCACACCCCTGTCAGCTTTGGGCAAGGGCACAACACCACCATCTTGGTCAAAGCCAACTCTGGGCACTCACCCTATAAGCCTGAGCTGCATTCCTACCCACCCTTTATGTTTTTATGACATTTGAAAGGCAAAGTATAGGAAATGGTTTTAGAAGGTAAGTGGGTTACTTTCATTCACAGAACTGGTATTTCAGAACAAGGCTAACCTAAGTTATTTCAAAATCTTAGATTTAATTCATACCTTCAGTAACCAAACATTTTTGAGAGTTAGTGGGTATAATGGACCGCAAACTATGAGAAAGATACTATCAATACTCAGGCCACATAAAGAGAGCAGAGAGAGAGAATAATTAGAATATCAACCCAAAATATAGTGGAGACATCCTTCTAATCTTTTCATTTATACCTGGGGTAGAATGCAAGAGAGTTGGTGTTAGCTTTTGGGTTTTTGCTTGCAACAAATGCATTTCATTTTTGAGCTGAGCTGTGCCAGTTAGTGACATAATGTCCACACAGTAATATGATATGGTAAGCACAAATGCAGTGTACAGACAAGACTGTGGCCTGGGAAAGACAAGCTCTGTCTATATATCAACAGGAATGGCCTGGAACTCAGGGAGTGAGTATTTTGAAGCAATCGCACATGAATTCACCTTCAGGAGATTAGAAGCTGATGTCACCAGGAGACTGAAGTCATCAGAAATGACCTAAACTGATGGGATGTTGCCAGAACAAAGCCGCACTGTGCAGACACACAGTTTAACTCCTTCTGGGCTTGAGATTTCTCCAAGGACTTTTTTGGTGAATACGAGGAGCCTTCAGTAGAGACAACAAAGCCAACATGACTCCCATTCTCCTTGGCATCAGCTGGTGTTACTTGATGGAAGAGGCTTGAAAATAGATTCCACTAATTAAATACTCAAGAGGTAAACCCCCATCTTTTCATCCAAGCATTCTACCCTGTCTCTAATGCTTCCCCAGGGGAAAAGTACTAGTAGGCTTGTAATAAACTGCAATTGATTTGGAGTGAATGGAATTGTTAGCAATTCCAGAATGAAATACTTGGGCCCCTGGAATGGTGGTGGAATAACACTACCAAAAACAGTCCCTTTGAAAAGTGACAGGCTGCCTGAGTCTGTCTGTGATCCTCAGTGGAATATTCTATGAACCGGTAAGCAATAAGATACTGGGCCATCCCTGCCTCCATGTAACTGCCTACCATCCAGGAGCCATCTTCTTCAACTTGTTACCTTTATTCTTGAGAGCCAGTGCCACCTGCTTGTTTCACTCCCTTCTAATATCAACCCTTCACTACTGGAGATGTCATATGGCCAGTAATACCTTACTTAGGCCAAATAATAGCAACATACCTTCAAAAGTTAAGTGCACCCCCTTCAAGGCAGTAGCCATATGAACACTGAATCATCAAAACAGGGAAGAGAATATCCTGCTGGAGGCCTCCTTAGAGGCAGAGAGTTGAACCTGGCCTCTTTACTGGGATGAACCTAGCATCTAGAATCTAGAATCCACAATCAAGTGGGAGACCATGGACAAAAGCACCTTACAAGCTCAAAACTAATTTTCACCCAAGAATATTTTGACTTGAAGATGGTCCTCTACAAGCAAGTATAAAAGAACAACATCAAAAGGTATAACCTTAATGAGTAGGCTAAGTGGGAGGCCAGCTGCCTATACAGAGTGGTGGAAGTTATTCACAGAAGTTCTCCTGCCCCTATACTTCTCACTCCTAATGCCTATCACATGCCTAAAATCCACTCTCAAACCATTTGCCTTAAGTCAGTGCTTTTTCACAGTTTTCTCATAATTATAACCCATGCAAAGAATATATTTTACAGCAATTTTCAGTACTGTCTCATACACACACAACTGAAAGAAAAGTTTTGCCATGGAACAATTCCTTTCTGGGGCCTAAGATGTGCTCTGATAATTTCTACTCTGTTTCATTCTATTTTATTTTTCAGTGTTGCTCCCACCCACTAATTTAATTTAACAACCACTAATGGGTCAAGAGTCACAATTTGAAAAACACTGAGATTTAAGGCCATTTAGGAACAGAACAAATAAAATACAAATTAGGGTATTCAAAGTAGGGAAATAAGATTAGAGGGGAAATCCCACAATGCTTTAAGGTAAAGTCACAGGAGACCTTTCAGTCTTCTGACTACATAACTCCTCCTCTATTCACACACTCTCGAACTCATCTACAATCACAGAAAGATAATATACCCTCCTGGAAAGAATCTAACAGAAATCATCATGCTTGTTGGGGTTTTGCTTTTGTTTTTTTTTTTTTTTGGTCATGCATTATTCAACTGAGGCCAGTTCAAACCACTGTACCAAAGATGAAAGGGACAATGTCCAACAAATGGACTGACACCATTAGGAAGCTGAGACTGAAGTGGGCCAGTTTTCTGGATATGAGTCAAACTGCACTGATTTGAGTACATTCTTGCATCTACTTTCACTGTAAATGAAAAAGTTAGCTCCACTTTCTCACACTAAAGTATCTGACAGATCATCAGAACCAGTGGCTTTGGAAGCTAGGGTTGGCTTTCAGTACCACTGAAACATCAAGAGATTTAGCCTGACTCTATCTTGGGACTATTAGATGAGCTACCATGACCAAACATTAAGTCAATTTTTAAAATACAGTAATACTTCCAGAGCCCTTACTAGGCTGGGCACTATAAAAAATTTGTGGAGCCTTTTATTTGGTTGAATAGCCCAGGTCTTTAATTGAACTAATATAGTTCAGAGTTGTGGTTATGCTTATTATAATAATCCTGAGCCCCAACAGCCCTCAAGATCCTGACATAATTTGCTGGTTTTTAAAATACTGTTCAACATTTATTGTACTGAAACAAAATGTTACTGTTGATTCTTCAAAGGTACTTTACTAAAATATCAATAACTTTCAAACATTCAAATTAACATCTGAATAAATGCATCCTCTGCTGAAAGAGGCAATTCACATATCTTAAAAGGGGGAACCAAAGTGGTCAGTTTCACTCTCTGTTTCCACTGAGACTAATTTCCTGTACACTTGCCTTTAGATTTACAATGAGTGAGAAATAATCTACTTTTTTAAATTAAAACTCATGTTCATTATCTTTTTTGAAGTATCGCACCAGCCAGTAGGAGAGGCCCATCCCTAATATTTGTAATATCCAGGCAAAAACACATATGGAGACCAGGCTCAGGTGGCCCTTTCTTTGCTCACCTGCGGAGCACTGATTAAATGCATGTGGAGACTCCAGCCAGCATGTGCAGGCTCTGCACACCCTCCTTCCACCTCCAAATATAGCCACCACTCAGACCTAAATGGGTGCACACCAGGGTAGACACAGGATCAGGGATGCCTAGGTGCTGGTCTCAGAGCATAGTCTAGAAGTGGGCTTTCAGGAGAGGTATGGGAGATTGGTCAGAACTGGGTCAGAGCAGGCATGGGGTCCAAGGAAGGAGCCCCAGCCTCCCAAAACCTGAGTGGCGGGGGGGAGAGGAGGAGGCACAAGTCCGGTGCTAGTATCAGTATATTCAGATTAATGCATTCAATATGACACATGTGACATCCACAGCCCACTAATTAAACCTCATCATTACATCCTCAGAACAAACATAAATGCATGCCCAGCCCTAATTTAGAACCCAAGTTCTAGTACATTCATTCTTAGAAAACAAATAAATAAAACCAGATTTCATTATTTTTACTCAAGTAGCATTTTTATTTGCTTTTTTAAAAAGCCAATTTCTGATACACTCATTTAAAAAAAATGGCCTTTCAATTTGGAACCCATTTTAAAGAGGGCCTGCTTTGAGCACGTTCATAAAGTTCTTATACCTGATGTTCTCTTTTGCTGTCGATGTATACTGCCCATTTGCAGAGATCATGGAAAGGAGAATGACTGGGAAATGCACAGAAAGGAGATCTTTTTTTAGCAAGTCTATCCATCGGAGGGAGGAGAAAGTAGGGACTATTAAACCCAGGTCTCCTGACATCAGCCAGTATATCATAATAGCTTGTCTGTTAGAGTGTCAAGTAACCCGTAGGAAAGAAAACATTTCTCAAACACCTGTAAGTCCATTCCAGGGGGCAGATATGACATCCTCTTCCACCTGGGACCACTGCAAAGCTAAAATCAACAATTAAGAACAGCTGCGGCCTTGCAACCAGCTGCCCTTGCTAACCTCCTTGGAGGGACGGCAGGCAGAGTTCTAGGAAGGGTAATCAGCAGAGAAGACTGAAACTCCTCTTTCTCTGCATTACTTTTTTTCCTCTTGTGAAATGTGTTGGAACTTCCCCTGCATGCCAAAGATGTTCCCAAGACTGTTTTTTGTTTTGTTTTTTTGTTTACCAAACATCCTGCAATATTTTCAAGCCTTGTAGACCATGGGGATGTCTAATCTTCCATTTCACATAGCT
The DNA here is from genome assembly GCF_002201575.2 of Neomonachus schauinslandi. Classification (NCBI taxonomy): domain Eukaryota; kingdom Metazoa; phylum Chordata; class Mammalia; order Carnivora; family Phocidae; genus Neomonachus; species Neomonachus schauinslandi. The sequence goes on along the minus strand of NC_058405.1, from coordinate 59,786,634 downwards.
AGGGCTCACAGCTTCAAATTGCTGCAGGAAGTGATTCCAACAGGCAAGGAAATTTTGTTACTTTTGAATAAATTTCTTTGGGAAGAGATCACTAATATGTGTCACTTAGTCACAGGCTGTGGGACCTCTCAAGAGCTAAGTGAAAAAAGAAGAGACCAACAGCCATTGGTAAAATCATATGTGTGACAAATCCTCTCAAAGGATTTGACGTGCCCACACATCAGAAAGGCAAGAAGAGCCACAGCCAGATAAAGGGAAGGCTAAAATGATGAATAATGGTTGGTAGGTATCTCAGGAGAGTGAATGCAAGGAGGAAAAGAATTTCAGGTTTGTTCTAGGGAGATTAATGCAATAAAAGAATTATCTGCAAAAATGAAATTCATCTAAGAAAACTTCTGATACCGTTGACTTTTTTTTTTTTTTGAGGACAATCTCCCTGAGGGAAACAGCAGAAAAGCCATGAGCTAAATCATTTATAATAAAGAAGGAAAAAGAATCAGAAAATAGATTACTTAGAATATTCTCCTTCTCGCCCAGCCTTTCAAGCAGTAAAATGGTGAGTTAAGTGAGATTATCTCATGAGCTTTCTCATCTCTAAATCTTGTTTCTGGCTGCATTTCTGCCACCCTCCCTTGCCTATGGCCCTGCTGCTAATGGAGGTGTTCAACACATAAACCTGGCGTTTACTCAATTTTCGTTCAGCTTCTCCATTTCACTTTTAAATAAATTAGGTCATCCTATCAGCACAAATTGTGATTTAGAGAGAAGACAGAAGAATAAATCAGGTTTGAAGGCCCTTTTGCTGCGGATGTTTCATGCCTGTTTCGGTGACGTTTTAGTGACATTAGTTTTAGTGCTTTCTTGTGCTTGCTCATTCTAGGACTTGATAGTGTGAAAAATAAAAAAAAAGGTACTAGCAAAAAGTCAATTCTCAGATATCTGATATGTTGCTTATATGTCTAGGTTGCCTGTTTTTAAAACAAGAACATGATCATCTGTGAATCTGTCAAGAAGTCATAGGTCAGAGATCCTGCCCTATATTTGTTTTGCTATGTCACTACACACCAAATGTCTAATGCAGATGTTTTTGGACCTAAGAAGGCAACTTACTTGAAAAGTTTTTGTTTAAATTTTTAAGAAAGTTATTAATGACACCTAATCAAGAAGATGCAACAGAACTTAAAACGAAAATAATTCATAAACCACTCAGTTCTAATGTTATATACTTCTAGGAACATTCAATATATGTTATCCATTCTCTTTTGGTTTACCATTATTTCATTCCCTTCTTAAAGTTATCCATGCCAACAGAGGTCAACTTGGATTTCTGTATTTTGCAAAAGGAGCATCTAGTACTCTCTTTAATTTCTAGCAAAAGCTAATTAAGGTTTTGAGGTTGCCATGAGACTATGCCTTTCAGATTTCTAACTGTGGAGAATATAATTGACCAAGGTCTCTAGTTACTGCACTCTAATATCCACTGCCACATCTGTACCAAGATCATACTTGCCACAGGCTACTCCCAGCCAATGACTAGGTGTGGCAGGCAGTCTTGTTCCCAGGAAACAGAGGATTCCCCAGACAGCCAACATTGGGTCAAGGATGCCCCAGTGGCCTTCCTGAACATTTCTTAGGCCACACAATGGTCAAGGACACTTCTACTCAACAGAGTTTCCTTCTCTCTTTCACTTGTAAGACTTGCATCATAGTCTAATGACTCTGCCTAACTCCCTCTCCATTTTTTCTCACATGGGCATTCCCCCTAATAAAATCCTTGCACATTTAATCCCAATGTGCAAGAGAAATGTGCAGAGAAACCAGACTAACACAGCTTGCTTTTTCATTCTTGGTCCTTTTCAATAAAGATGGGAAGGCTGCATCTTAGTATACAAATATGGGCTCCTTACTCTTTGTTGGATTGGGTTACAGTCTAGAGGGAATAGATAAAACCAGCAAAGTAGAGAACAGATGACCTCACATTTTCTTTCTTTCAGGGCACAGATTACCCTGCATACTAATCCTTGCTCCTAAGTTCACTAATTTCAAACAACCTTAAAAGGTGGGGTGGGAAGGGTGAATTAGGATTGGTAAGGAATACTAAAAATCATCCTACTAAAAATATAAGCAAGATAGTCCAATATCTCAAAGGTTTGGTTTTATGAAGTTGTATCTGACAATGTGGATAAAGGTTGATTTCTTCAAGTATTTTTATAATCTTTTGTTCCAACACTAATAATTTTCCTTTATCAGTGGATGAATTGGGCTGGAATGCCATGGAACCTTTTCTGGGTCCATCCCAGCTCCATCAAACCAAAAGTGACAGCATGGCAGGAAATCTTCTTGGCCTATTAACTATCAATGGAAACCACCATGGGCAACTCTATTGTCTTACCAGAGGAGTTTCTGGGACCTTCATTCTTGTTCAGCCCAATCCTAGCAGACAAGAGAATAATAGGAATCATCAATTCTGCTGCACTGCACCAATGTGATTCCAGCTGTGATAGCAAAAGCCCTGGAATTCTGCTCATTTCATAAACAGGGAGGGTATCACTTCATCTCTTCTTCCCTTATCCCCATTAGTTTTGGAAGAATTAGCAACTTAGAACTTGCTAGTTGCCTACACAATGTCCATTCTCCTTTTTTCATCCTAAGAAAATCTCAATTTTGTTCAGAGTGTGATATGTCCAGCTTAAAATACTACATTTTCCAGTCACTCTTGTAGCTAGGATTGGTCATGTAACATAGTTCTAGCCAGTGAGATGTAATAAGTCATTGGTTGGAACTTCCAGGAAACCTCTTTAAAAGAGAGTCATCTAAAGGATTTTGCAGGTGGAAAATGATAAACTGATTCTGAAACATATATGGATTATACAATTCCACAGCTAACATCATACTCAATAGTGAAAGGTTGAAAGCTTTTCCTCTAAGATCAGGAACAAGACAATGGTGCCTCCTCTCACCATTTTTATTCAACATAGTACTGGAAATCCTAGCCAGAGCAATTAGGCAAGACAAAGAAATAAAAGGCATCCAAATCAGAAAGGAAGAAATAAAATTATCATTATTTGCAGATGATATGATCTAGTATAGAGAAAGTCCTAAGACTCAACCAAAACATTGTTGGAACTAATCAACATATTCAGGGAAGTTGCAGGACATAAAATCAACACACAGAAATCAGTTGCATTCCTATACACTAACAATGAAACATCTGAAAAAAAATAAAGAAAACTATTCCATTCACAATAGCATCAAAAACAATAGAACATTTAGAAATAAATTTAACCAAAGAATTGAAAGATTGTACAATGAAAGCTACAGAACTTGGATGAAAGAAATTGAAGAAGACACTAACAAATGGAAAGATATTCCATGTTCATGGATATAAAGAATTAGTTGTTAATAAGTCCATTATACCCAAAGCCATCTATAGATTCAATGCATTCCCTATCAAAATTTTAATAGTGCTTTTCACAGAAAGAAAAAAGAAAACAATCCTAGCCAAAGCAATTCTGAGAAAGAAGAATAAAGGGAAGTAACATATTTCCTAATTTCAAACTATACTACAAAGCTATGGTAATCAAAACAGTATAATTAAAACTAGCATAAAAACAGACACATAGACCTATAGAATAGAATAAAGAGCTCAGAAATAAACTCCCATGTATACAGTCAACTAACATTTGATAAGGAAGCCAAGAACAGTCAATGGGAAAAAAGATAGTCTCAACAAGTGGTGCTGGGAAAGCTGATAACCACATGCAGAAAAATGGTATTGGACCCCTATCACAAACCCTCACAAAAATTAACTCAAAATAAATTAAAGATTTAAACAAAAGACCTGATACCATAAAACTCCTAGAAAAAAACATAAGGAAGAAGCTCCTTGACATAGTTTTAGCAATGATTTTTTGGATATGATACACGACAAAAGAAAATAAGTAAGTGGGACCACATCAAACTAAAAAGCTCTGCACAGCAAAAGAAACAATCAATAAAATGAAAAGGCAACCAACCGAATGGGAGAAAATATTTGCAAACCATATATTAGATAAAGGATTAGTCACATAACTCCTTAACAAAAGAACAATTGATTAAAAAATAGGCAGAGTCAAAGAGGGCCAGGGCAGGATGGAGGCTAGGAGGCCAGGGCAGCAGGCATGCAGCTTGGTGGGAGGCAAGCACCCAGGTACATGGATGGGCCCTGGTGGCAAGGGCGCTAACCCAAGGCAGGGATGCCCAGCTCCTGCCCCTGGCGGCCCATGCTCCCCATGAAAAACCAGCTCTGAGGCTCCCCAGTGCTAGTGCACATGTCAGCCTCTGGGGCATCGGCTGCTGGGGACACAGGGGTAGCATCAGAGCCCAGTGTGATTAAAAAAAAAAAAGGCAGACTAACTAAACACATTTTTCCAAAGAAGACATATAAATGGCCAATAGGCACATGAAAAGATACTCAACATCACTAAGCACCAAAGAAATGCAAATCAAAACCACAATGAGCTATCATCTCATTAGAATGGCTATCATCAAAGAGACAAGAGATAATAAGTATTGTTGAGGATGTGGAGAAATGGGACCCCTGGCACACAGTTGGTGGTAATGTAAATTCATTCAGCCAGTATGGAAAACACTATGGCGGTTCCTCAAGAAATTAAAAGTAGAACTGCCATATGACCCAGCAATCCCACCTCTGGGCATATATCCAAAGGAAATGAAACCAAAAAAAGACATCTGCACTCCCATGTTTATTGCAGCATAATTCACAATAGCCAAGATACAGAGTCAACCTAAGTGTCCATGGATGAATGGATAAAAAAGATTCCAATTTTTCAATGATATATTATACAGCCATGAGAAAGAAGAATATCCTGCCATTTATGCCAGCATGGATGAATCTTGAGGGCATTATGCTAAGTGAGATATCAGACAGAGAAAGACAAATACTGTATGATACCACTTGTATGCCGAATCTAAAAAAGTCAAACTCATAAAAACAGACAGTAGAATGGTGGTTACTGGGGCAAGTGGCGAGGGGGGGGTGGTAGGAAGGGGGTGGACTGGGAAGATGTTGTTTAAGGATACAAGCTTACAATTAGTGGATAAATAAGTCCTGACAACCTAATATACAGCATAATGATTATAGTCAATAATACAGTATTATAAACTTCTAAGTTGCTAAGAGACTAGATCTTAATTATTCTCACCATAAAGAAAATTAGTAATAATTATGTGACATGATAAAGGTGTTAGCTAACACCATGGTAGTAATCATATTGCAATATATAAATGTATTAAATCATCATGTTGTGCACCTTAAACTTATACATTGTTATATGTCAATTATATCTCAATAAGAATAAAATTAAAAATAAAATAAATAAAATAAAATGTATATGGCAATGCAAAGGATTAAGTATAACAAGGCAATCTTGGAAAGGAGCAAAACCTGCAAGGCGTAAACCACTAGCTATCAAGACCCATTTTATTAAATAAGACAGTGTAGTATTGACTAAAGGATACACAAATAGACCAATGAAAATGAATAGAACACAAAAATAGATCCACACAAATATAGATGCCTGATTTACAACACTGATAACACTGCCGTATTACAGGGAAAGGATGTTTTTTTCAATAAACAATGTTGGGTCCACACAGAAAATATAAATCATAACCACTACCTCACACCATAAATAAAAGTTAATTACAGATATATAAAAGGTAAAACAAAAGGGGGAGATGAACCATGAAAGACTATGGACTCTGAAAAACAAACTTAGGGTTTTAGAGGGGACGGGTTGGGGGGATGGGTTAGCCCGGTGATGGGTATTAAGGAGGGCACCTATTGCATGGAGCACTGGGTGTTACATGCAAACAATGAATCATGGAACACTACATCAAAAACTAATGATGTACTGTATGGTGACTAACATAACATAATAAATTAAATTAATTTTTTAAAAAAAGCTTTTAGAAAAAAACATTAAGAGAAGAAACTTTGAAATGGGTAAAGAGTCTTTTAAATAGGCTCCCGAAGTGCTAACTATAAGGAAAAAAATTGATAAACAACATTAAAATTAGGAACTTCAGTTCATCAAAAGACACCATTACGATATGACAAATACCATGATTTCATTCATATGGGAATTTAAGAAACAAAACAAAAAGAGACAAACAAACAAACAAACAAAAAAAAAACAGCCTGTTAAATATAAAGAATGAACTGGTGGTTGCCAGAAGGAAGGTGGGTGGGAGAATGGGAGAAATAGGTGAAGGGGATTAAGCGTACCCTTATCGTGATGAGCACTGAGTAAGGTATAGAACTGTTGAATCATTATATGTATACCTACATTAGTTACATTGGAATTTTAAAAATATTTTTAAAAAAAAACACCATAAAGAGAATGAACAGGTAACTAACAAAGTGGGAAAAATGTTTACAATACATATATCCAACAAAAGACTTGTTATGGATGGAATCATGTCCCCACAAAATTCAAATGTTGAAGCTCTAACCCCTAATACCTCAGAATGTGAATGTATCTGGAAATAGGGCCTCTAAAGAGGTAATTAAATTAAAATGAGGTCATTAGGATGGGCCCTAATCCAATCTAACTGGTATCTATGTCAGAAAAGATTGGACACAGAGAGAGGCAGCAGGGGCACCCATGAATAGAGGAACAACCATGTAAAGAGGCAGAAGAAGGCAGCCATAGTCAAGCCAAGGACAGGGGCCTCAGGAGAAACTAATCCTGCTGACACCTTGATCTTGGACTCTAGCCTCCAGAACTATGAGAAAATAAATTTCTCATAGTTGTTTAAGCCACCTAACCTGTGGCATTTTGTAGAAGTAGCCCCAGGAAACTAATATAAGATTCATATTCAGAAGATATAGAAAGCTCTAACAAAACTATGAAAATAACAGAGAACATAATAAGAATAGAACAAAAATTATGAACTTCACAAAAATAGGATATCCAAATAGCCTATAAACATATACATATGAAAAGTTGTTCAACTTTGGTTGATAGACTAGTTATCAGGAAAACAAAAATTAAAAATACAATATAACACCCACCAGAATGGCTACAATGAAAGAATCAGATAATACCAAGTGTTGACAAGGATGTGGAGCAACCAAAACCTTTATACACTGCCGACAGAATAGTAAATCAGTACAAATACTCTGGGAAATTGTTTGGCAATATCATAGCTAAATATAAGCATAATCTGTAATTCAGAGATTCTTCATCTAGGGATATATCCACAGAAATGTGAACATATGTTCACCAGAAGACTTGTACTAGAATAGTCATTGAAGTACTATTTATATAATAGCTAAAACCTGCAAGCTATCTGAATGCCCACCAATACTGGAATGGATTTTAAAAAATGTATATTCACACATTGGAATAATACAGCCATGAGAATAAATATTCTAAAATTACATGCAATAATATGGGCAAATCCCACAAACATTATATTAAGCAAAGGAAGCCAGACACAAAAGAGTACATGCTGTACATTTCCATAAAGTTCAAAATCAGGCAAAATCAATCTATGCTGTTCCTTTGGGTATATAAGAGGGACCTCTGGCGCAATAAGGAAGATTCCAGGGCACTGGGAATGTTCCGATTCTTGTTCTAGGTGCCAGTCACATTAGTGTGTTCACTTTGTAAAAATTCATCAAGCCGTACACTCATGATTTGTGAACTTTTCTGTATATATGTTATATATCACTATAAAATTTTTATGAAAATGAGGAAGCCAACTCATTTGGCTTGCACTTTTTCCTTCACCTTTCCCCCTCTTCCTGCCTGGAACACAGATGTGATGCCTGAAATGGAACCATAAGGTGACAAGCATGAGAACAAAAACCACATGCTAAAAACTGCTGGGCAGAAAACAAAGGTAGCCCAGGGGGTCCTTGAGTGCACTGTAGAGCTCTGTGCTGCCTACTTCCAGCCTTCTCATGTCACAGGAAAAGTTAAAATCCTAACTTGTTTAAGTCACTGTCTAGTCAGGTTTTCTGTTATTCACAGCAAAATGCAATACTAATCGATAAACCAATTCCTCAGCAGCTTCTAAAAACTGAGGTAGATAAAGAAGAAAATATGTATTGCACATGGTGACTAAAGATAAAGATGGTGGACAGGGTTGATCTGGACCAAGATTGAGCCTGTTGCATCCCTCCTAGTTGGTATTTTTGTACATAAATATCCCTCTGAGTTAGGCCTTAGGCAAAGGAATTTTATTTCACAGGGATGATGATCTCTTTGGAAGCTTTTAACACAGGACTGCAATAAGCAAAGAATTCAGACATTAATATAATGCTGGAAAAGTATGAATTCTGCAGAGAAAATAAGAAATTTTATGTTAGTCTTCTCACCAGCAATGGGGTATATAACTCAAATGCTGTAATAAAAATCCAAATTAACAAAGGCTTATAAATGGTAGCCCCTCAGCATTAGGGACCCAAACTCCAATTATATTGCTTCTCCACCATCCCCAGGAGGTTGCCCTCCTCTGCATGTTCCAACATGGCTCCCATTGCTATTCTGCATTCCTGGCAGCAGGGTAGAGGGAGGAGGGAAAGAAAGAAACTTCTCTGTCTTTAAAGGCACAACCAGGGGTTGTCCATGTCACTTCTGATCACATCCACCTGGCCAGAACTTGGTCAAGAACATTAGCAAGGAACATTAGGAAATGTAGTAATTAGGAAATGCAGCCATGATCTCACTTAAAAATTCAATTACTATGGAAGATGAGGAAAAATGGATACAGGAGAGGCAGGGCTTAGCAATCCTGCTGCTACAAGGGATAAGTACATTTCTACATCCATTACATCTACTGAGAATCTGCATTCTAGTAAGAATATGAAGCAAATTTCTTATTTCATCAAAACAATTTCCTTAAAAATAACTATGATTTGAAGAACTTAAGGTTTTTTTATTTAAACTAATTCTGCCTCATTGTATTCTTCTATTCTCTAAGAATTCTGCTCAAAGTTCACCTTTCCTGTTGAGCTCCCAGATGAACTACACCTGGCTCCAAACGCTTCCCCAATTTCACCCATGACACGTATCTGTCTGTGTGTAGCACTAAGTGATTATGCATATGTGTATTCATTCTTTACTAAGCTGAAATGTATTTTTCTATGATGAAGTGGAAATAATATGGCTTTTGAAGTCTGGCAGACATTGATTCAAATCCCAACTCTGTGAATAAGGGGCTACATGACCTTGCTACACACTTCCCCCACACTCTGATACTTTTGGTTTCAAAAGAGGGGTCTGCTCTGGTTCAACCTATTTCTTGACCCCATTCCTCTCACTTTACTCTAACAGTTTACCTCCCTTGTGCCTTCAATCTCTTTCTCCATTAGCTTCTTTCTTTCATCATATCAATAAGCTCATACTTAATTTTTTCAAAACTCTCTTTCATCCTTATGTCCCATGCTAGATAGCTTTTCTCTCTTCATCACTTGATGATAGCTTCTTAAAAGTGTGTGCCCCCTTCCTAGACTGCCAATCACCCTTTCCTGTCTGGTTTCATTCCAATTACAAAATGAATCTGTTCTTACAAAAAAGTCCTAACAACTTCTAAAAGCCAATCCAATAGTAAATTTTCTGCAGTTTCCAATAGTTGACCACTTGTTGACTTTCTCAGAACCACATATAACATGCATGTTATATATCACCATATATATAATCATCTTTGATATAAATTCATCTTTCACTGCCTTCTCTTCTCACTCTCCACATTCCCTATGGATGCTCATCCATGCGTTTGGCTTCCATAAATTCCAGATCAGTCTCCTAGCCCAGAATCTACTGAGTTTTGAGCCCCCAGTTTTCTTGGGGCTGAAAGATTTCTTGAGACTCGGACTTTCAGTTTTAAGACTGGGAAAGTCTCAGGCCAACCAGAATGAGTTGGTCACCCTAAAAAATCTAAAGTTTAAGCAAACAAACTCTAAGTACCTACTAGACATTTCTATTTGAATATCTTATAGGCACCACAGATTTAACATGTCCATCCCTAAAATCATTGTCACATCCCACCCTAAACCTACTCACCTTCTTTTATACGCTATTTCAGTGAATAATGCCTGAACGTTGTCAGCCCTGTCAGCCACCATGTCCACTAGTCACTAAAATCTGAATAGATTCAAAATTTATTTTTGCTGCCTCTGCCTTGTCTATTGAACTATCATTATCATATCCTAACCTCCCTATCCCCAACCTTGTCTCTCCAATGTACATAGCCATCTGAGTGGTTTTTCTAGAACCAAAATCTAAAGTTCAAACTCCTTTCACTGGACTCATAAGTACCACAAGATCTAACCCCTGTCTGTTCTCCAAAAATCCTTTTTCTGATCCCTGCTACCACTCCTTAACACCAGATACTGAACTCTGCACATTCTTGAGAAAGAGAATACTATTTCAATACCATTACTCTGCTCATACTATCCTTTCTAATTGAAACATCCCTCTTGCTACCTGACCAGCTCTAATTAACCCTTAGAGGCTTGGTTTAAGTTTCTTCTTCCCTGAGAAGGCTTCACTGTATCTAGAATATGCACCTCTATCATACCTCTTAACATATGGAAATGTAATTATGGATATATTCACATCTGTTTTCCTTTCCAGACTGGGTATAAAATTCTTGAGAGCAGTAACATTCTATATTCATTTTGTATTCAAAGACAATGTTTGGAACACTCAGAACTAAAATATATTTTTAGTTGACTGGCAACCTCTCCGGGTCCAGTTCCCCATCTGTAAGAACTCAGGTGTTACACCTATCTTAAAGAGTATATTGTGGGAATTAACATATAGGAAAGTACCTGTTACCCTGTCTGGAACTCAGCAGACCCTCATGTTTCTCTTCCCCTTTACTATTAAATTAAGACCTGTAATTTCTGCATGCTTTGTATGTTCCCAGTAGATGCCTAATAAATACTTCTGACTGGCACTATGGTTTGGAGCTGGGGGCCAGGAAAAAGTCTCCATCCCTCCTTGAGTGAAATCAAGATGTCGAACTAGGGATTAATCAATATTTATGTCAGTACTGATTCCCAAAAACAGTCATCTCTACATAGAGTTACCAAGTATCGGTGCTGTTCACATTCATAGAATAATTTTGCTTTAAAATAATTCTCATATGTGCACTACATACATTGCACTATCACCACTGAAATCCTCAATAAAGATAGCTGAGATTAAGTATTTGAAAAGAAAAAATAATACCACTTCACACCCACCAGACTGACAATAAAATTTTTTTAAGATTTTATTTATTTATTTTAGAGAGAGAGAGTGACCATGGAGGGGAGAGGAAGAGGGAGAAGAGACTCAAGCAGACTCCCCACTGAGTGTAGAGCCCGAAGCACAGCTCCATCCCAGGACCCTGAGATCATGAACTGAGCTGAAACCAAGAGTCAGACGCTCAACCAACTGAGCCACCCAGGAGCCCCGACTGACAAAAAATTTTAAATGGCATTGCAAAGATGTGGCACAATAGGGTTTCCATATACTGCTGGTGGGAACAACCTGGATTAGCACAGCTTTAGAAAACCATTGAGCATTACCTCATAAAATGAAACCTGCACATAGCCTATGCCCAAGTAATTCCACTCGTATGTAGATACTCTACAGAAACTCTTGTGTGTACCAGGAAATATATACAGGAAGTTCATAACATCACAGCTTATGGGGGAAGGGGAAAAAGGAAAGGAAAGAAGGAAAGGAAAGGAAAGGAAAGGAAAGGAAAGGAAAGGAAAGGAAA